>NC_089765.1:1210875-1213375 GCF_040412425.1 Macrobrachium rosenbergii
ATATATATATATATATATATATATATATATATATATATATATATGTGTGTGTGTGTGTGTGTGTGTGTGTGTGTGCTGGCCTGGCAGTAGCATTTCCACTGCTGGTGCATTTGTGTTGACTCGGAGATTTGCACAGTTGACAGAGACCTTTTGATTATGATTTAAGTGCACAGAGACAGCGTGATCTCCGAACATTGACCCGGGGTCGTCACATTCCCGTGTGTGTTGCGCTAGCGAATGGTATATTAACAGGGGGATAGTCTCTTGCAGGGGGGCTTCATTAAGTGACTGGGTCTGTTTTGGTTAGTGGTGAAGTGTTGGAAGATTGCCGCTGGAAAATCTGTTATTTGTTGCCATAGAAAGTGAGTACAATAGCTCATGAACACTTAATATCTCTTCCAGACATTTGGTGGAAAGGCCTAGTAGTGCTGCAGTGAAACCCTGTTGTGTCTCCCTTATGCATTTTCCTGTTCCATTTTCCATTGTGCATTTCTCTGTTTTGAATGTTCATGTATTTTAACACCATTTCAGGTTTTAATATATTGATATGTTTCTTTCAAAAGGAATTCTGGGTTCGTCTTGTGAGGACGAATATATTTGGAAGTGGTGTTATTCTTTTGCATACTATATGACATTTATTTTGGTCTATAATAATTATGACCTTATTAAGCCCCGTACACACTATGCATCATGATGCGCGCAGTGTTGAACGGATGTGTTGAAAAATCTGTTTTTCAACAGGACGCTGCATCGCCAGTGTTGACGGGCCGGACTGATTTCATGTGGCTGCGCAGTGATGCATTTGCGCTCAGCTCCAGCGCCGATGGCTCAGTCACATTTTATTGAATTGCATTTTTATTCTGAGATCCATTTGCTCATTAACCTTATCTGCATTTACTTTCTTTCGCACGTTATTTTTCCTGCTGAAGTCCTTATACTCCCTTTCTTCTAGTTTTCGTTACGAGACCTCTTTCTTTTTCTCACCCTCCTCCTGACGACCTGATCTAGCCTCCTGTATTCCTGCACAGCCTTCCAATCTGTCTTGCAATTTCTTTTTCCACTAAGTTTCTCATTTCCTCTTTTCACCACTTTTATTCCCTCTTCCTAAATCTAAAGTCACTCACTGCCGACTGACTTTATCTTGAAAAAAAAAAGGTAGTAAGAAGCTAATTTTCTCTCTCAAATGTATATTTTGTAAATATTTTTCCTTGAAAATCGTTTTCTAATGAATTCCCTTTCCGAACATATTTCTACAGGCTCTTATCTCATGTACCCCAAGAGCTCTGCCTTCCCAATATGCCATCTCTTTCTCATTTACCTATTTGTGCACTGGCATGCTCTAAAAACCTGCAATGCACAGATTCAAACTCTTCAAGAAACTCTTATACTCTAATTCTCTTTCAGTCCTGGCCCACACACATTCTCTATCAGAACTTTCTCTTTTGCTAGGCTCAATCTTACCCCATACAATTTTCGTACTAACACATATGTATAATCCTTGCCCAGAGTTTCATTGATTCCACAATCAATACAACTTCCCAAGCTGTACACATTCAGCTATCCTCAACACACTGACCCTTTATTCTTACCATTCCCGCACAAAATGCCTTTTTTTTCACCTCTATTTCACTCAGTGACAAACCAGGCAGCTTCCCTTCTTAAACCCATCAGCTATCACACATTCCTTATCGTCTGCACCACATTAATATACATTTCAACCAGGAAGATGCATAGAAATACACGATGTGGAGTTACAAACCCTATACCACGGCTGTTTTATGCCTTTCACGCTGTGCAAAGTAGTGGGATGCTATTATTTTCTAGCCATTTAAGAGAACTGAGAATCTGACGCTATTCGTCTCTTGTGGAGAACCTCATTTGCCATTTACAGGCATTTATTTTCACCCCAACTGTCGCGCGAGAACAAGTGAGCAGTGTCGCAGTACAGTTTGGCCGCTAGTGATTTTATTCAACACCACTACTGCATAACGTGGCTGATACATGATGCATAGTGTGTACGGGCTTTACTTTGTTTGGTGTTAGTCACTGGGGATATTGTTGCCATTTAATATATACAGTATATGTATATGTATATGTGTATATATATATATATATATATATATATATATATATATATATATATATATATATATATATATATATATATATATATATATATATATATATATTATATATATATATATATATATATATATATATATATATATATATATATATATATATATATATATATATATATATATATATATATATATATCTATATCTATATATGTATATATATATATATATATATATATATATATATATATATATATATATATATATATATAAAGTACTTCAGATCCTTTTAACATATGTTCCTTAAATAAAGATGGTATTCAGATCACATTTCAGAGAGAGAGAGAGAGAGAGACAGACAGACAGACAGACAGACAGACAGACAGACAGACAGACCTGATAAATGATGAGCGTACCAGCT
>NC_089765.1:1223375-1255875 GCF_040412425.1 Macrobrachium rosenbergii
ATGTGTGTGTGTGTGTGTGTGTGTGTGTGTATGTATGTATGTATGTATGTATGTATGTATGTAAATATATATGTGTGTGTATATACATATATATACTGTATATGGTATATGTATATCAGAACAAAAAAACTGAAAGAGAAATAACTCACAAAAGTATGCAATAGATTCACAGTCAAAAATAAGGGGGAAAAATCGTCATGTTTTAATGAAAGTTCAATGAATGGTTTGTTAGACCCATATGGACATATGTTGCATTTCAATGTAGAATTTTTAGTCAACATTTTTCTTTCGTTTTTCCAGAATACGTCGAACCTTTCGTTCTTTTTTATATTTTTTTGCAATACTAGGGACCTTCTGATACTGTTTTATGTTTTATTTTAGCGATATTTGAATAACGGGCTATCTATCTATCTATCTATCCATCTATCTATCTATCTATCTATCTATCTATCTATCTATCTATCTATCTATCTATCTATCTATCTATCTATCTATATATATATATATATATATATATATATATATATATATATATATATATATATATATATATATTATTACGTGGTTCCTTCGGCTAATAAGTTTAGTAATTAAGTAATTTGATTTATATTGCCTTGCTTTACCTAAGACCACATAATTCTGTCAATTAAGGCTAGACTTAACTCTAAAGGACAGATAGCGGATAGCTCAGGTCACCAGTTAACACTTGTTAACAAAGAATAGAGGTTTATTCATAACCTCATGAAGGAATTCAGCAAACTTACTGGAACACTAGTTTCAGAAAAAAAAAGAAAATAAAATAAAATGAAATGGGTTTATTTACAGGAGCTAACAGCAGCTCAGACTATTAGTCTGACTTCGGAAAAATCTCAATGCTACTTAGAATGAATGCCATAGATTTAGGTGCCTCTCAGATGCTTTATCAGGAATTTACTGGAAGGTCGAATTAAGGCTTCTTGGTACTACTGCTGTAGATTCTTCTTTAAGAAAGAGGATGTTGCACAGGCCCAAGGCGTGCACAATTCTCTAGGTTAGCTAATGCAGTGATCAGTTGCATGAGACTCTTTGGTTCACCGAAATAGCAAATTTCTCCTCGGTTTGAACAAAGGAGGAAAAACAAAGAATAAAGAATGCTTGGACGACAGCCCTGGTCACGTCTGGACGCTGTGACGGCAGCATGGAGAGTCCCAGTACTGGGGCATCGTCTTGTCGTTTGCTGCAAAACTCCGCCTACCCAGGGCTTGACCCGAAATGACAATAGACTCGTCAGTACACAGGATAGAGAAAACTAAGCTATGGTAACAGTACCTCTAAGGTCTGTATTAACTAAACCTATCCCTGATTTCTGTCCCTCTAAGCTAATGTCTCAGCAGTTGGTGTATGGAATTTGAAAAAACTTCTAAATCGAAAACAAGGTTTCCTGCTTGCTTCTTCGCATGCTACATCGTCTGCCTTCTTATTTTACCAAAGATAAATTTCTTGTATTCAATTAAAGCAAGGAAGAGAGGTCGAACTGAATATATATATATATATATATATATATATATATATATATATATATATATATATATATATATATATATATATATCTTTTTTGGGGCAAAAGTTTTTCTTGTATGCAGATTTCGTTGAATTCAATGACTTTCTGGTTGTTGATCAACTTTTCATTAGTTTCACAAGAGGAGAATACCAACATCATCCGTACGGAGCGAAATCTCCACCGACTAATCATGGCAGAATCGGTCTGCAATTTATTACAAAGACCGACCCTGAACCGCCAACTGGAAGCAGAGAGATCGCTCCCATCTTGTAGGCGGCCAATATCATCCAACAACGGAAGAGCAAATAACTCAAATAATGGCAACAACATTTCCTGAATCAGGCCTCTCTCCCTCTCTCAATCCCCGCCCCCACCCCGCCTCTCTGTCCCTTTACCTTTCATCCTTTCCCCGTAATCCCCATCCCAGCACCCCTGTTTAAATTTTCCTTTATTGCCAAACAACCAGCACACGTGGTTTTTGTTTCCATTACAGTTCATCTAAAAAAAATTTTGTTATTTTAAATCTCTTTGTAATGTATTATTTTTTGTACAACTTAAATTCTGTTAAAATTACCTTTGTAATTAAATTCTATTGTATTGTATTTAAATGTATTTATTGTTAATGTTTTTGGACGCTACAATTCCGTCCGCACCATGTAATAAAACAGGAGTACGCAAAAAAAATGTAGTACACTTTGAAGAGGTCACGACAAGTGACGGAACAGCTGTGGTGTTGTGTTCCCAGTAAATGGAACAAAGCGTTAATCTTCGTCTCTTTATCCACCAGCTACACTTTGAAGAACGTAGACGATTTAGAAGGTATTGTGAAACCCATAAAAAGTTGATCAACAACCAAAAAGCCATTGAATTTAACGAAATCTATATATATATGTATATGAAATTTTTTTATCACACCGTGATTTATATGCAATCATGAAGCTACAAATGTCGTTTAATATCAAATTCACGCTACCTCGAGTATCTCCGATGGAGAATTATCACCGAAGGGAATTTATATAAGTGATAAATGAATAAGTACCACCAGGGACGCGACCTTTGACATGGACCCATTCAACGGCTCCAGTGGACGTTACCACCTCTTGAAGGCGCGGTGGTAACGTCCACTGGAGTCGTTGAATGGGTCCATGTCAAGGGTCGCGTCCTGGTGGTACTTATTCATTTATCACTTATATAAATTCTCCTTCGGTGATAATTCTCCATCGGAGATACTCGAGGTAGCGTGAATTTGATATTAAACGACATTTGTAGCTTCATGATTATATATATATATATATATATATATATATATATATATATATGTATATATATGTGTGTGTGTGTGTGTGTGTATATACATATATACTGTATATATATATATATATATATATATATATATATATATATATATATATATATATATATATATATATATATATATATATATATATATATATATATATATATATATATATGTGTGTGTGTGTGTGTGTGTGTGTGTGTGTGTATATATATATATATATACTGTATATATATATATGTATATATATATATATATATATATATATATATATATATATATATATATATGTGTGTGTGTGTGTGTGTGTGTGTGTGTGTGTGGATGTGTTTGTGTGTATATATAATATATATATAGACGGTTGAGGATTTTATTTTCAAGCTATAAAGACAGAAAATAATAAAATTAACATTAAATAAGGTAAAATATAAATACAAGACATAATACAATATAAACAGCGAAATTAAAAGAGTTGAAGCAGAACCAACAATCAAGAGAGGACGGAAGGACGAAAGTCAGAAGGAACAAACCAGAAATGACAAAAGGCAACAGTCACTCTTTTTATGGCGTTAAGTTAAACTCTTTATCTACATCACTTCATTGTGCCTTCTCATTGACATCTAGTTGGGAGTTGTTTCACGAAGAAATACACTTTTTACGTCAATATTTTACAAGCAATTATTTTCCCACCACACTTTTTCTCAGGTATGTTTTTAAACTTCTTAATAACGTTTTTATTCCAAAAGTCTCCTTACCTACTGTGCCTAAGCAAATGTACCTTTGACCCATGACAAAATTTCTATGATGCACTAAAAAAACTCATATATAATTATGCACCAGCTATTAAATTTAATATCATCCTGACAAATCCACTTACTTTGGGTAGTTTGTTTCAATTCAAGGAAAAACTTGACCCTTTGATGACCTCATGTGTTGTATACAAGTTCAATTGCCCTAGATGTAATCTAGGGACCTTCGTGGGATCCACGCAGAGGTTACTAAGGGTCAGAATTGATTGCCATGAGGGCGTTAGCTATCGAACTGGTGGCAAACTTGCTAATCCTGAATTGTCCACCATCAAACAACGCGCCAATAAATGCAAACATAATATGCAATACAAAGATTTTGAAATATTGGGACGGGCACTGAACGGCAAACTATTGACAATCCTAGAGTCCTTATTTACGAAACAACTTGTTCCCCAACTGAACACTTAGCAGTCTTCCTCAACAACTCTTCACCTTACGTGAGCTGTTGCCTTTTGTCATTTCTGGTTTGCTCCTTCTGACTTTCGTCCTTCCTTCTTCTCTTGATGGTTGGTTCTGCTACAACTAATTTTAATTTTGCTATTTATAATGTATTGTCTTGTATTTGTATTTTGGCGCTTTTAATTTTATTGTTTTTTTTTTTTTTTGTCTTAATAGGTTGAAGACACAACCTTTGCGTTTTGAAGCGTGGCAATAAATGTATTTTAATGACCACGAAAAATATACTTCCTCCTTCAACCGTCTTCTATTGTTCGAGTTACTAGTAACCAACAGATCTTAGAACGGTAGTACCGGTCCATTTATCACTTATAAATTCCCCTTCGGTGATAATTCCCCATCGGGGATATTCCCGAGGTAGCGTGAATTTGATATTAAGCGACATTAGTAGCTTCATGATTGTATATAAATCACGGTGTGATAAAAAAAATTTCATATATATATATATATATATCTATATATAAATCTATCTATCTATACACACACACACACACACACACATATATATATATATATATATATATATATATATATATATATATATATATATATATATATATATATATATATATATATAATGTAAAAGAAGAAATACTCATTCCTCATCTCATTCTTTGCAATGTGTGGATGACAATTTTGAATTGTACCGTCCATGAAAAACTACTTCATTTGTATTGCAAAGAATTCTATACAGTTGATTGAAAGTATTCAATTAACTGACTATTAGGGAAGAATTTCGTACAATTTTCTCTGACTTTTGCTGCCAAAGAGGAGAAAAATATACATGACTGAAAATGAGATTGAAAATATGCGTGGAATATTCATAAAATGATTCACCAACGCTTTTAAAAAACTTTTGAAATATCTGAAATATGTTACCTACAATATATGACCCATCTATCATTTAAATAACCATTTGAACTATTTTTCCATTTGTACTCTTTTAAGTTAGGTATTTTCCTTGAAAAGTGTAATTGCAGTCTAATATCCATCTTTCCATGGATATTTTCTATAAAAATATCCTATAAAAATCCTTTTGAAATATCTTAAATATATTACCTATTTCCCGTCTTTCATTTAAATAACTATTTTCTATTTTTACTCTTATAAGTTAGATAGGTCCATTCAAAATTTGTGATAATTGCAGCCTAATATCCATCCTTCCGAAAGTATTTTCTATAAAAATACCCTATAAAAATACTTTTGAAATACCTGAAATAAATTACCTATATTACCCATCTCTCATTTAAATAATTATTTGAACTATTTTCCATTTGTGGCCTTATAAGTTAGATAGTTTCATTTGAAATTTGTGATGACTGCAGTCTATATCCATCATTCCAAAGGTATTATTTATAAACCTGATTCTAAAATATTTAAAAGAGAATGTACCTTTAAATCGAGGTGTTTTTTCCCCTGCAGAATTTGCGCAGCTCGAAAGCGGAGAGGCCGTTTATCATCACGACTGGCTGAAGGGAAAAATATGAATCGAATTATAATTTCAAATTTATATCCTCTCTTGGTAAGAGGGAGGAAAATTTTGTAAAGGGAAAGAGAGGAAGATTAAAGTTTGAAATTGTTTATATATATATATATATATATATATATATATATATATATATATATATATATATATATATATATATATATATATATATATATATATATATATATATATATGTGTGTATAAATGATATATAAAAATGCAAATGAATGTGATGAATGCATTATCCAACAATAGCTACAGTCTCTTTATACTATGCGGCAAATAAAACAGATTAAAAACAAATAAGTAAAAAAAAAAAAGTCTGAATTCTGTCTTAACTAATATTCTAGATAACTGCTGGGTCCTACGACGATTACATTTTAAGTAACAAGAAACCAGAAGTTTGGTTACAACAGTCCAAAGGATTATCAGTTTGACAGCAAAATCCCGAGTTATGAATAAAAATGTATAAACTCAGGCGCAATGAAAGTTTCAGCGGAAGTTGGGAAGATGTTATTATCTTGATTACATTTTCAAACTACGAAACTCGGCCGTTAGATGCTGTTGGAGAAAGTACTCTTTTAAATTATTATTATTATTATTATTATTATTATTATTATTATTATTATTATTATTATTATTATTATTATTATTATTATTATTAAAATACTCATAGTAGCATCAGTCGTGAGATGGAGAAACGAATCCACATTTCTGTATGGGTAAAAATATATTTAGAAATAAATCTATTGAGAGAGAGAGCTTTCGGGAATCTGTTGAATTCCCCTTTTCAGTCAGTTTCTCCATTATTATTATTATTATTATTATTATTATTATTATTATTATTATTATTATTATTATTATTATTATTATTATTATTATTCTGAGACATTTTAACGCCGAGGAAACAATTTAACCCATGATGGTTTTACCTCATTCAATCTGGATCCTGCAATTGAAACATCGCCCCAAAATTGCATTGTATTTCTAATTTGATAAATGTCTCCGAAATCAGGATGTTAACGATTCCTCGTATTATCTTTCTGACGTCAGAACAATGTATAACAACAGTAAGACAAGTTTACGTATGATATTTTGGTGCATGAATGAAGGCTTTTGAATGTATGTGTATGTCCGTGCGGACTTTTGAGTACGTGAACATTTCATTAGAATTTTAAAATAATTAATTTTGTGCATTTGTAAGTGTGTGCCTCAGTCCGTATAATTTTAAACTGATAATTGAAAGGAAGGTTGTATCTGTTATATATAAGCGTCATTTAAAGTCTGATTTGTACTTAATCAAATCTAAATAAAAAAAATGTAAAAAATGCGCCAAAGTTTTTTCGGTGCAATCGAGTTTTCGGTACAGTGTATAATGCCGTATTAAACTCTCAGCTACGGCCCATGAAACTCTCAGCCGCGACCAATGAAATTTTCAGCCACGGCCCGGTGGTTGCCTGTGTTGTTGGGACCTATAGTGGTGTCAGACGCACGATCATGGCTAACTTTACCCTTAAATAGAATAAAAGCTACTTGAGGCTAGAGGGCTACAATTTGTTATGTTTGATTATTGGAGGGTGGATGATCAACATACCAATTTGCAGCCCTCTAGCCTCAGTAGTTGATAAGATCTGAGGTCGGACAGAAAAAGTGCGGACAAATAGCCATCTCATGAGTTTTCTTGTACAGAAAACTAAAATTGAAGATGTAAGAGTTTAAGGGACGTCTAATTCAGTACTTATTTAGTCTGTGAAACAGACAGAATTCCTCCAAATTTTCGTCTACATCAAAACCTCCAATATCTCTCTTAGAGACAAGGAAGGATTCGCCGTTTCCTCAACTTTCGCTCGCACTAATGGGTACTTTCTGAGCGATATATTTCACAACTTATCGTCTGCCTGGATTAAGGATACTTTCAGAATTACCTCTCTCTCTCTCTCTCTCTCTCTCTCTCTCTCTCTCTCTCTCTCTCTCTCTCTCTCTCTCTCTAGTATATGTATGTTAAATCGTTTCAAAGTTCTTCTGCCTTTTAAGTATTTGCTTTCTAAGGTTTATTGCTATCTCATACTACGCAAATGTTCTCTCTCTCTCTCTCTCTCTCTCTCTCTCTCTCTCTATATATATATATATATATATATATATATATATATATATATATATATATATATATATATATATATATATATATATATATATATATATATATATATATATATATATATATATATATATATATATATATATATATATATATATATATATATATATATTTATATATATATATATATATATATATATATATATATATATATATATATATATATATATATATATATATATATATATATATATATATATATATATATATATATATATATATATATATATATATATATATATATATATATATATATATTTTTTTTTTTTTATTTTTCCTGGGCATTCTGGTTTGAGATATTTGCTGTGAGACAGGTAGCAACAGCTACAGATACTTTAGCCTTGTACGTCTGACTTATTGGGTCCAGGGAAACATAAAACAAGAGAAAAAAGGGGGAATTTCATATGAGCGTAAGGCTCTTACTACGTAAACACGTAGGTAAACTTACAGGAGTATATTTACATAAAGAACATTAGTACGGGAAAGAGAAATGCAATTAAATTATTGATCCTGAAGGGGATCCCTACAGGATGAATGAAACTGGGGGATTCCAGACACAGTTCGAGAAGATTCCACGATATAGGGTCCCTCTGAAATGAGAGATACACAAATTATACGCCAGTAATGAAAACAGATAAAAGGATAATGAATTCGAAGATGCACTGAGGGTGCCAATGGGCTTCAATGAGTTAATAATGGCTTAGCACTGCCGACACTCGAGTAGCACCGATGAAAGTGAACAAGAGATTCGGTGATTACTGGCACTCAAATTATGTAAATTTTACGAGGAAAAGCGTGACTGAATGGATGTCTTTTCAGAGCACTTTACCGTAAGGGAATTTGGTTCCAGCGCAGAATGCGGTCCATGGATGACTTCCGATTTCCGAGGGCGAGTGCAATCTTCCACGTGGTAGGATGCAGGGGCTCCGGTGGTGAGGGCGACACATGGGGAACTGCACAAAGCATCAGGTAAATGGAGTGGGTTATCGATCGGGCCAGCAGCGAAGGGAACATGTGGTTGGTGGTTGAAGTGCACGAAGGTAAAAGTATACTGTGAAAGGCCACGTGGTTAGATGGAGAAGTCGTGGGCTAAGGGCATCGTCCAGCCAAGGGCGTGGTGGTGAGTGTATCCGTCTGGTCTTTAACCCATGTCGTCCAGCGCGCATCTGAGGCAGAGTTCTGGGCTGCTGGTTGCTTTTATGCCCTTTCCTATGGGCAGGGGTCACGTTCAGGCACATAGGGAGTTGAGTCATTGTCAGCTGTTGTCCGCAGTTGGGGCGAGGGGGCTTGCCTGTAAAGAAGCACCCAGACAGATTCACTTTTGCCTCGAATAAGGAATGATCTACTCAAGGGAGTGGCCTACAATCAGTTTTAATCCCTTGTATTCTGACTGTGCTAACCCCGTGTCCAGCTCAGGCTGATAGATAGGTAGGCATGCATGTCGATAGACAGATATGTCTATCGATCGATCGGCAGACAGGAAACAAAAAGAAAGGGAGCAATTTGCTAGCGAATTCTTGCTAATTATAATAATATATATATATACAGGGTGTTTCGAAATTAGAGCCCCCCGTCTGCAGCATAAACTAAAATTGATATGGACAAAAACAAAAGTAATTCAGAACAGGTATTTATTTAAGTTTTTCTCTGAGTATTTAATATTTTGTGTGGCCTCCATCTGCCTGTACCACAACCAGCATTCTTGAGGGGTATGATTTCAGCACATCTCAAAAAACCTGAGACTCAAACTCCATTTCCCTGAGCACTGCAGTCACCTCTCTTTGCAGGACGTCGAGGCTTAGTACGCCATCATAGTTTACTGTGCGTGCTTCAACACGATCCTTTAAGATACTACCAATGTTTATACACACATTAAGGTCAGATGAGCTACCTGGAAATTCACTTGATGAGAAGAAATCGATACCACTGTTTTGAAGCAGCTCCTGTGTCTGAAGAGCCTTGAAACATGGTGCCTTATCATGCAAAAATATGACTTCTTCAGCAGATACATTTTCATGATCTTTGAGGAAAGGAAATACTCCACCAGTAAGCACAGTTTCTCTGAAGTATTCGCCATTCCATGACTGTCCTTTTTCTTTGATGATCCACATTAACCGTTTGGCCGTGAAACAGAGAAAAATTCCAGGAAATTTTACAAATTGGCGATAGCACATGTCATCGCTGATCTCATCCAACTTTGCAGCCCAAATGATGTCATTTTTATGATTTGGCTTCCTGACTGTGCAAATGAAGAATTCATCTGATGCGGCAACATGGAGAAAGTTAGCTTCATCCCAACCTTTAAGGAATGAACCATAAAACCATGCACGGTCTTCTCTCTGTTGCTGAGTGATGTTGGTCTTGCTGATAACATGAAATGGCTTGATGCCAGATTTTTTCAACTCACAATATACAGCACTATAACTTCTCTTCTTTCCCCATTTTGTTTCTAGTTCAAGCGCCAATTTACATAAAGACTTTCTTGGTCTAGCCACTGCCTCAACTATGATGTCTTTTGACTCCTGAGAAAGGGCTTCAGGCCTTCCAAGATTCTCACTCTTTTCACGATGACAGTCATATGGATTTTTGTTCCAGTTTCTTTGAACAAAGGATTCATCTTTTTTAATGTATTTAGCTATCCAGAAACGTGAAATGAAGGATGCGCCAGCATCCCTGGCTTCTCTGTAGGTTATAGCCTGGATTCTGTCAATCCGTCTGATTTCCTCCAACTCATTAGCCATGGCTGTATCTAACTCCGTCACTCAGTCTGAAAATACAAGAAATGTAAAATGAAAAATAGCTTAATAGAAACTTAAAATAATGTACTTGGAGATAAGCAATAGCAGAAAACTTCATAACTTTCCATTTGTTCTGTGGAGGGCTCTAATTTTGAAACACCCAATATATAATATATATATATATATATATATATATATATATATATATATATATATATATATATATATATATATATATATATATATATATATATATATATATATATATATATATATATATATATATATATATATATATATATATATATATATATATATATATATATATATATATATATATATATATATATATATATATATATATATATATATATATATATATATATATATATATATATATATATATATATATATATATATATATATATATATATATATATATATTAACTTTTATATACACGATTGTTCTGTGCATTAGTAGAATTACTAAAAGGACCTCATTCAAACTGGATGGTATCTAACGGAGTTTTTTATTCAGATAAAGATACAAGCTTTCTTGGACGAACAGTCCACATTATCACATATCCAGTTTGAATGATTGTCCTTTTAGTAATAGTAGAATTACTAAAAGGACCGCCTTAGTCCTCTTCTAAAACTGGATGGTCACGGGATGGGTTGTACGAAGAGGCTACTAGAATAGATTCCCACAGGGGCGTAAGGAGTAGATTTTTGATTCAAAGATAAAGATACATTGAAGATAAGGACTTTGCAATTTAGGTCTACATAATGGACAAACAGTCCACATTATAAATTTTTTAGTGTTTTAAATGTTTTAAATATTTTTTTAAATATTTTTCTGTTTTAGAATCTTATAGATATTTTGTACATATTTTTAATGTTTAGTATAATTTCCTGTTTTAAGATGTTCATCCATTATTTTTGAATGAAATTTGATTAAATATTGCGTAATTTTAATGGATTATGCAGTGCTTGGTTTTAAGTTCGTTTGTATCTTATTTTAGTAATACGTTTATACCTATATATATGAGATGTATATATATATATATATATATATATATATATATATATATATATATATGTGTGTGTGTGTGTGTGTGTGTGTGTGTGTGTGTGTGTGTGTGTGTGTGTGTGTGTGTAATCCACACATCGGAGGGCACTATAGTAGGCAGGAGAAGGGCGCAGGAACGCATACAGATCCAGTACATACATTTATTTGTCTACACGTTTCTTGACCCATGGTCACATCATCAGGACATCTATGGTTATAAATTAAAAAAGGGCATTCAGCATACATAGTTAAAAGTAAACATACACAAAACATAAAAACTTAAAATAGAAAATTAGTTGAACTCAGTCACACTTAAATACATTTACACATTAAAGAACCAATAAAAGAAAACTTAAACTGAACTTTATAAAAAACTGTGAACTTAATAAAAAGGAATTTAAAAAATAAGCTTAAAAGGGAGAGCAGAAGGCGAACCTCTCAGGGTGAAAAAGGAAAACACACTAAAAGAAAACAGCACAAAAACAGAAGGAGGAGGCGGACAAATATAAACAAACAATCGAATCATGCTATGAACAGGGGAACAGCCGATGATTGGCAGTTTAACGTCGGTACAATTCTTTTGATGTTCAACCTTTCCAAGAGAAGCAGTTCTCCAGGTTCCTTAGCTTGGCCAATTATTCTGAAGTTACCGTATTGGATTGATGTCTTGCAAGTGCCCCGGATGTAGTTCCGGGAATTACGTTGGTTCGACTCGGCGTCTCCTCTAGGTCAGGACCGATTCTTACGTGGTCGTGAGTTATCGTACGGGTTGCAGATTGTGTAATCCCGAACTTTCAAATATAAGATCCACGCTAGAGGTTGCAAGTCTCATTCTACGCGAATGTCTCTCTCTCTCTCTCTCTCTCTCTCTCTCTCTCTCTCTCTCTCTCTCTCTCTCTTTTACGCGTCTCGCGGCTTACACATGCTATACAACACGAACCTTTCAAAACCAGTTTTCTTTACAACTTGCAAGCTTAACGTAACTCAGCCAGGTGCAAGATATTGCAACAGCATGATTAAGGAAGCAGAGACTCTCTCCTTCTTCTTCTTCTCCTTCTTATTCTTCTCATTCTTGTTTTCTTCCATCTCCTTTTTTATCCTTCTTCTTCTTCTTCTTCTTCTTCTTCTTCTTCTTCTTCTTCTTCTTCTTCTTCTTCTTCTTCTTCTTCTTTCTTCTTCTTCTTCTTCTTCTTCTTGCTCTGTTTGCATAATTTGCTTTGTCCTCGACCTCGCTGTTTATGAAGTGAATAAAATCAAATACCACATGACAATATGGTGTTCCTATTCCTTCCGGGGAAGTTAGAAAGTTTTTGTTGGCTTCGGGGAATGATTTCAAGACATTTTTTCATCAACCGGTCGACTGATTTGGCTTCATAATGAGCAACAGACTGACTCGAAAATTATTCGGTTTTCGAGACTGATTTGAAAATTATTCGGTTATCGAGACTGATTCAAAAATTATTCGGCTTTCGAGACTACTCCGAAAATTATTCGGTTTTCGAGACTACTTCAAAAATTATTCGGTTTTCGAGACTACCTCGAAAATTATTCAGCTTTCGAGACTGAACAGAAAATGACTCGGCTTTTGAGACTGACTGATTCGAAAATGATTCGGCTTTTGAGCGTCAAATCCACATACATGTATAAACTTTACCTGGCTACGTTAAGACCTTTTTACGCGGTCATCATTCTGGGTATAGTAAACAACACTGCTAGTCAACTGACATGGCGGATCTTTTACGGGGAGTTAGGAAGAACTTGTGACTTCCTGATTGGAAACGATCACCTTCGTTTTAGCAACAAGCAAAAACAACAATCAACAACAACAATAATAATAATAATAATAATAATAATAATAATAATAATAATAATAATAATAATAATAATATCTTGTATTTCAGCTCAGGACCATATACATGGAGTATACAAAGTAGAGACAGTACAATACACACACTCTAGATACACGAGATAAATGCTCATCAACTGCTTTCTTAAACAATGAATGGAGAGAGAGTGAGGGATACAAACTGGTATAAAATGATGCAGGCGAATGCAGCAGTCAGGCATAAAAAGGGAGACATAGGAGATATGACATAATTCAGAAAATAACTGAGACAAAATAATTTCAAAATGAACTTTCCAAAGGCTATACCCATTTCTGTGACTTACTAAAACAAATGGCATTTTGGCTGGCAAAATAAACTTATATTTTAGTTAGCGAAAATCCCCAAAATGAGAGACATCCTTGTGAACCTAATTAGTAGGATACAAGACTTGTTTCTGCATTTGTTAAAACGTTTGGAATCCCAAAATATTTTTGAGACTGGTCTGTCACTTTCCTCAGTTATTATTATTACCGTTATTATTTTTTGATTGATTTATTTATTTAATAGTTAATTAATTTTTTTATTTTTCTAACAACTGATCTCTTCTTTCTCTATTTCCCATTACTCTCTGTTACTTCTTCCGAATGAATACCATATTCTTTCGAAGCTTGAATTTCAGGTCAATGACCCATGGGTAGGCTTGTTCCAAATAAATATGGTTCATCTTCCAAATAATAATAATAATAATAATAATAATAATAATAATAATAATAATAATAATAATAATAATAATAATAATAATAATAATAATAATATTATTATTATTATTATTATTATTATTATTATTATTATTATTATTATTATTATTATGTCGATAATAATAGTAATAATTATAGTGAACGTAGTAAAAATGTTAATATCATCATTATTATCGAAAATCAACCCACAATCACGAGCGCAGCAGAAATACATTTTGACCTCACATCGGGATCCAAGTCAGTTCCGTCGATGACCTCTGTGAGTCGGCTGTTAGCATCAACACGCGCCAACCGCCCGCCGCCCCCACCCACCCCGCGCCCCGCCTCTCACTCGAGAGTTTTCTAAGTTCGAGCTTCATGTTTGTCAACGGATACTTGCAAAATCCCAACATCCAAGTAATTTTTCAAAATTACTTTCCCATCAGCGCCGAAGCAGACAGAAAGAGAGAGAGAGAGAGAGAGAACAGCTCCTAGCGGGGATGGGGGAGAGAGAGAGAGAGAGCAGCTCCTAGAGAGAGACAGACAGACAGAAAGAGGGAGAGAGCATTTCCTAAAAAGAGAGCAGCTCCTAGAGAGAGAGAGAGAAAGAGCAGCTCCTAGCGAGAAAGAGAGAGAAAGAGAGAGAGAGAGAGAGAGAGAGAGAGAGAGAGAGAGAGAGAGAAAGCTATAGAAAGGGAAAGAGAGAGAGAGAGAGAGAGAGAGAGAGAGAGAGAGAGAGAGAGAGAGCAATCCTAGGGAGAGAGAGAGAGCAGCTCCTGGCGAGAGAGAATGAGAGAGAGAGAGAGAGAGAGCAACTCCCATAGAGAGAGAGAGAGAGAGAGAGAGCAGCTCCTACTGAGAGAGGAAGAGAGAAAGAGACAGCAGCTCCTATACAGGGAGAGAAAACAGCCCCAAGGGTGTCTCAAAGACTTTTTAGTCCATCCGAGGAGACATCATTTGCTCACTTATCTCTAGGAGCAGGTATTTCTGTTCATTCCCTGTGTTCTAATGATTTTGTCTAGCTTTCTTTTAAACTCTTCCACATTGTTGCTGTTTACAAGTTCTGGTGGCAGTTTTTCCCATGTGTTACATATTTTATATGTGAAGTTCCCACAGTGAGATGTGTTGTATGTCTTCAGTTCTAGTTTCCATCCATTATTTCTTGTCTGGTTTTCGTTTAATGTGAAGAGGTTACAGTCTAATTTTGTTATGCCTTTCGGTATTTTTAATGTTTCTATGAGCTGTCCTCGCAATCGTAGTGTTTCTAAGCCATACATGTTCAGGCTCTCTAGTCGTCTTTGGTAACCTATTTGCCTGATGGATGGAATTAACTTTGTGGCTCTTGCTTGTACCCCTTCTAACCTATTTATGTCCTTTCTTAATGCTGGTAACCAAAACTGTACTGCATATTCAAGATGAAGTCCAACTATGGATGTGTAGAGCTGCATCACTGTTTCTTTGTTTCTGTATTTGAATTGCCTCTTTATGTGTCCCACTAGTTTCTGTGCCTTTTTTTTTCAACTTTTATGCACTGTTTTGTGGATTTTAAGTCCTTGGTAATAATAACTCTAAGGTCCTCTTCTTGTTCTACACTATTTATGCTATTCCCAAGCAACATAGGCTATAGTTGGCATGAGGGTTATTTGTTTCTATTTGTAACACTTTACACTTATCCAAGTTAAAATGCATTCGCCATCTTTTTGACCACTCTCCTATTTTCCTTAGATCATTTCTTAAATTTTCCTCGGTATCTTGGTCTGCTGTATTTACACCTAGTTTGGTGTCATTTGCAAATTTGGCTATCCTGCTAGTCCAGCCTACATCAATGTCATTAATGTAAATCAAAAACAAGAGTGGGCCAAGGACAGAACCCTGAGGGGCTATGCTTGTCACATCTGCCCATTCTGATTCTTCACTGTTCATTACAACTCTCTGTTTTCTAATAGTTAGCAAGTCTTCAATCCAGTCTGCTATTTCTCCTACAATTCCTAAAGCTCTAAGTTTTATCATTAGTTTCTTGTGTGGAACTTTGTCAAAGGCCTTTTGGAAATCTAAGTAGTGTATATCTATATAGTGCCCTACTACTGTCGTAAATGCCAAGCATGTTGTGAAAAAACTCCAAGAGGTTTGATAGGCAAGATCTGTTTTGTCTGAAGCCGTATAGACTGTTTAACAGAGGGGTGTTTCTATCAATGTGACCCACAATTTGATCTGCAATTATGGACTCAAAAGTCTTACAAGTGCCTGATGTTAGACAGGTTGGTCTTTAATTTTCTGGCTCTTCTCTTGGACCTTTTTTGTAAACTGGGGGCACATTACCTAGTTTCCATCCTTTTGGTGCCTTTCATTGTTCTGCAGTTTTTCTGTAGTTTATGTAGGTGAGGAACTATCTCCTCTTTTAACTCTTTAATTTCTCTTGGATGAATCCCATCCAGGCCAGGAGATTTAAATTTGTTTAGTTTTTCTATTTTGTTTTTAACGTCTTCTGTAATTATTATTTTGTCAAGCAGTTCTGCCCCTTCATATTTAATTGATGGGTCAGGGATTGAGGTAGTGCCTTAAATTGTGAAAACACTAGTAAAAAATTTATTCATTAACTCCACTTTTTCCAAGCCTGAGTTCACTAGGTTTCCTATATTGTCTCTTAAGGGACCTATGCTATTTTTTATTGGCTTCCTACCATTAACATGCACAAAGAATTCTTTTCGGTTTTCCTTACAAATTGATGCAGCTCCCTTATCCTCGTTTATCTTTGCATTTCTTACTAATTTGTCCATCATTCTACAGAGTTCTTTATGCCTGCTTACTTCTGGTGATGGGTGTGGGGTCATTGATTTGTGCAATCTGTGCCTTCTCTTATTTTACTTTTAATTTCTCTGTTGAACCACTCAGGCTGAGGGTTGCCGTTTGTTTGTATTTGATTTAGTGGTATACATCCAGAGCGTTTTTCTGTGTCTTCTTCTAGAAAGGCTTCCCAGTAGTTTTCTCTGTGTTCTTGTGTGCTCAAGATTTGTCTTTAGTTTTTTACAATCTAATCTCTTTAGTATCTTCTTTTCTTCTTTGTGGCGAATATTAATATGAAATGTAATAATTTTATGGTCCCTTTTGCCTAAACTTGCACCAACTGAAAGGACAGACACCAGGTTATCTTCTGTTGATAGGGCGATGTCTAGTATGTCGTCTCCTCTTGTAGGTTTGCCAACCCATTGGTGAAGGAATTCATTTTTGACAAATTATAAGTCTCTTTCCTTCTAAGTTTGATGTGGAGGTCATAGTGTCCCAGTATACTGCTGCATTGAAATCTCCCATTATTACGCAGAGATTGTTGTTTATTTCTTGTCCTTTTAATGCATACAGCTCCTCATCGGACATTTGTGGTTGGTGGGGAGGTCTGTAGACTAGTATTAGAGTTAGCTTCTTCCCTAAACTGCTTACTGTATATTGATGCCAGTTACTTCTTGAGTAGTTGTAATTTTACACTCTACTGGATTGAGGTGGTCCTTGACATATAATATAACCCCTCCATCTTTTTTTATTGGGTCTATTTTTTTTAACAATTTATATCCTGCTGTTTGGTCTCTCCTACTAAGTCTCTTGTTGCCTCTTGTATCCATGTTTCTGTGATACCTATTAAGTCTAATTCTTCACTTGCTATCAACGCTTAGAAGAGATCTACTTTGTTCCGAATAGATTGTGCATTAAACTGCGCCACTCTGAGGGACTTTTCTATCTTCTCTTTTGTCCTCGGTGGCTTTATTCGTTTCCCTTATTTTCACTGTTTCCTGCAGTGCTATTACTAACCAAATTCTGGGAGCTTTCTGGCTTCTTTCCTCGAGCATTCAGTTTACTGAGGTGCTTCAAGAAGTTTTTGTTAAGAGGGTCTCCTAGTAATTTTGCTCCTTCCAAATTCAAGTGAGTTCCATCTTTTTTATATAGTTTTTTATTCCCTACAAATGTGTCCCAAAATTTTGAAAATCTATCACCTTTTTCTTGGCATATTTGCTCCAGTCTGTCATTGATTCCAGTTGCCTTGCTGAGGGAGTAGTGGCTTACATTGGTTCTAGGCAGTAGTCCCACAAGAATGCCATTGTCGGTTTTCTCACGGATGTTTTCTACAGCATTCCTCAGGTCTGTCTGGCCAGTTCTTCCATCTTTTAGAAATGGGTCGTTTCCTCCTCCAAGCACTATGACCTCACTTTTTCTACTTTTCACTTTGATTTTCTTCACTACCTCGGTTTTCTTCTTTGTTCCAGCACCTAGGTAAGAATGAACTTTTCTTGTATTTTTATTTTTGGCCACAAAATTTGACCCCTGATCTTTTACCAACCAGTCTCCAATTAAGGTTGTTTCCTCATCTGATTCTGAGAGCACAGCAAATCTATTTGATGTGTTTATTCCTTTTTGGGGGGGCAATTATGTTTTCTGGCTGCTATTGCTCTTCTACCAACAACTCTCTCGAATTCACCGTTTTTTTGCTTGGAAGTTTCTTTCTTCATACCTAGTCTGGGGTTTGTTTCTGTTTCGTTTCTGGTTCTGGTCTACCTAATTGTGTTCTAATCTGCACTATACCCTTTCCGTTTTCTAATATGTCTTTGTTCATTTCCTGTTTCTCTCTCCCAAAGTCTATCACCTCTCTAATTAGGTTTCCAGTTTCCTTTTCCATCCTGTCTTCTCTTCTCTTGCCTTCGAGTTTATCCTTTGTCAGCTCCTTTAGTTCCTTTGATATTTCTTCTACTTTCCTCCTCAGCTTAGCTGACACTAAGATTACCTAGCTTTGATGCACATACCTCTTTGTAGTCAACACACCACTTGTTTACACTGCATTTTGCACATGTGTGCTTCAGTTATAACTTTTCTTGGGTCATTTCTGTTTGTGCCTTCGTTTCAATATTTCTGTCGGAGCTCTAATTCAATATTCTTTCTAATGTGACCAGTTGGAAAGGAAAAAAGGGGGTTGGTTGAGTACTCCCACAGTACGTCGCCAGGGTATCTTTTTTCGCTGTCACACTAACATAGGGTCTCCCTGTTGTTAGACGAGTGGAATAGCAAGGTGGTAGAAAGGCGGTTTGAACGGATGTAAAGTAGAAGGTTTAAGAGAGGTCGCAGCTCGGGGCTGAAGGGACGCTGCA
Source organism: Macrobrachium rosenbergii (assembly GCF_040412425.1). Lineage (NCBI taxonomy): Eukaryota > Metazoa > Arthropoda > Malacostraca > Decapoda > Palaemonidae > Macrobrachium > Macrobrachium rosenbergii. Next base: position 1,242,621 of record NC_089765.1, read on the forward strand.
AAAACACATAAGTACTGCCTACTGTGCACCACAGAAGGTACACTGCAGGCATTTCTCCCACTACAGAGACAGAGAGACAGAGAGAGCAGCTCCCAGAGAGAGAGAGAGAGAGAGAGAGAGAGAGAGAGAGAGAGAGAGAGAGAGTAGCTCCCATAGAGAGAGGGAGAGAGAGAGAGAGAGCAAGAGAGATAGAGAGAGCAGCCACTTGAGAGAGAGAGAGCGAGAGAGAGAACAACTTCTAAAGGAGAGAGAGAGAGAGAGAGAGAGAGAGAGAGAGAGAGAGAGAGAGAGAGAGAGAGAAAGAGAGAGAGAGAGAGCAACTCCTAATGTATACTGTATATAGATGTGCGTGTCCACATCGATTTCTCCAGCCAACCATAATTAAGATTAATTTGGCTTCAGATAATTCCGTCACGGAGGGAGACTAGAGTTGGCAGTCGGCAGGAACTCAGCTGCAGTTCCAAGTTTATGCTGTTCTTTGAGTCAATAAAACTACACTGCATATATATATATATATATATATATATATATATATATATATATATATATATATATATATATATGTGTGTGTGTGTGTGTGTGTGTGTGTGTGTGTGTGTGTGTGTGTGTGTGTGTGTATACATATATATATATATATATATATATATATATATATATATATATATATATATATATGTATGTGTAGTATACATATGTGTATATAATACATATAAGAATGCACTGTATGTATACACGTAATAAAATAACTTACTGTAAACCAACTAATATATAAAAATTCTAAATTTGACGAAACACCACCACATAAAATATCGTATATTGACTTTGAAGGTCCGAACTCTGAAAAATATCTTATAAACAACTAACACCCAGAAAACTATTGACTAACGATAGTCAGACGAAAGGTGTTTCCCACCAGAACTATTTGTTAGAGCAGACTATCCATCTGATCCTGTTACCTGATACGTCGGAATTCAATTCAATTTGCCTTATCTCACAAATGTCAGTCCAGTGCCAGATATAGACGGGTTAAGCCTCTTCTCCACAGAGGTCACATGACTGAAACGCAAGCCTTTGGAGATGGCGATGGAGATTCCTAATAGTTTTAGGTTTCAGGGAATGTCTTATCTCTGCTCTCATTCGAAGTATAATTCCAGAGCATTCGAAGCGGTTTGTTTTGAACTCTGTCGCTCCAATGATAACTGGTCCTTCTCTGCTTCTCTCTGTGGCAGAAAATTAACACTTTTTAATATCCCTAGACGTCTGAATCTATAATATCGTTAAGAACTTTTATTCTAATTGTATCCTGCTTGTATAATTTGTTAATTCATCTCTCTTTCTAATAACTGATTTTCTGTACTTACCTTTTGTTACTTATTTCGAATGAACACCGTAATACTCTTTGGAAGCTTGAATTTCAAGTCACTGGCCACCTTGGTGGGCTAGATCCAAATGAATAGGGTTCATCTTCTGAATAATAATAATAATAATAATAATAATAATAATAATAATAATAATAATAATAATAATAATAATAATAATAATAATAATAATGAACCAAACAAAAACTTCTTTCAGTTTTCTTCTGAAGATGGAAAGAGAAACCCACAAGATTCTTGTGTATAACTTGTTTACTGGTAAATATTTTCCAGAAGATTGCTGGGCCTTGAACCAACCTGACTACCTCATCTCTTGAAAAAGGGTCACAGTTAGGACCTGAAAGTACTCGAGATCAAAGTAATATGTAAATATTTACCAGTAAACAAGTTATACACAAGAATCTTGTGGGTTTCTCTTTCAATAATAATAATAATAATAATAATAATAATAATAATAATAATAATAATAATAATAATAATAATAATAATAATAATAATATCTCTCCTGTAAGAATGATTATTGGAATTGGAATATACGATTTATGCCAAAGGCCAAGCGCAAGTACCTATGAGGTCATTCAGCATTATCCTGCTTATCCTGCATGTGTATGAAATTGTATTTCCTGAACTAATCTCTGCTGCTCTCAGCAATATTGGAAAATGGACGAATACTTTAACAAGCATTCTTTCCCTTAGGGGCAGTGCCGTCAGTGCACCTCACGCGGTGCGCTGTGGGCATTACTGAAGGTTCTTTGCAGCGTCCCTTTCTTAGGCCCTTAGCTGCAGCCCCTTTCGTTCCTTTTACTGTACCTCCGTTCATGTTCTCTTTCTTCCATCTTACTTCCTACTAATATCACCCTCTCGTGTATGAAGAGCGTCTCTCGACCGATATTTAAAAATCACCGGATTAAGGACTTCCGATAACCAGTTTAGCTCCGAGATGCGGTGGGATTTAGTGAATAGAACTGAATATAGAGTTTATACCAAAGGCAAAACGACCGGACCTATGAGGTCTTTCAGCGCTGAAACGGAAATTGACAGTAAAAGGATTGAAGGGGGTAACAGGAGGAAAACCTCGCAGTTGCACCTATGAAGCAATTACTAGGAGAGGGTGGAAAGTAAGATGGAAGAAAGAGAATATGAAAGGAGGTACAGTAAAAGGAATGAAAGAGGTTGCAGCTAGGGGCCGAAGGGAAGCTACAAAGAACCCGAAGTAATGCTTACAGTGTACTGCATGAGGTGCGCTGACGGCACTACCCTCCTACGGGGATCGATATTTAAAACTCACCGGATTATAGGGATTATCAATGACCAGTTTTAGCTCAGCGATTCTATAGGATTTATTGGGGATTAATGGACGGTTTTCCATCGAGCCCCGAACGCGGATATGGAACATCAAATAAAGATAAACTAGGCAAAGAGAACTTGTATTAAATGTGCAATAGACATCAAAGGGGGCTTTCAAAGTTGCAAATGAATCAGCTGGTGAAATGGAGAGAGAGAGAGAGAGAGAGAGAGAGAGAGAGAGAGAGAGAGAGAGAGAGAGAGAGAGCCCTTTTTGGACGCAAATCATACACAACACATCAGGGAGAAACAGATTTATATTCATAAAAAGAGAGAGAGAGAGAGAGAGAGAGAGAGAGAGAGAGAGAGAGAGAGAGAGATAAAGGGTGCCCTTTTGAACTCAAAACTTCCCGACATATTATGTAGAAAGAGATTTATGCTCTTTAAAAGAGAGAGAGAGAGAGAGAGAGAGAGAGAGAGAGAGAGAGAGAGAGAGAGAGAGAGAGAGAGGTGCATTAAGCCCTTTGGGAAACGAATTGAATCATGCATAAATTTCCTCTAATGGTTTAAATAAGAGAAATAAGAGGAAAGAGGTTATTATGATGTTCATTTCAACTAAGGGTGCTTTAGTCACATTGGAGCATTAGTGGATATATTTTTATTAAATAGCTTTCATTTTTTCTGTAATATAAGAGTAACAAGAGTGAGGAAAGGGAGAGGATAATTGAATTTAGACTCAATCGATGCAAATGCTACTGAACTTTGATTCTGTATCAATACAGATAAAAGAAAGACGAATATTAAATGTAGATTTCATTACTTACAAAAAAAATAATTTCAGTCAAAATGAAAATTTAATGGTTTCGCGAAATAATTTTTTACTGCCAAATTTCGCTTCTCTTTCATTTTTGTATTTTTTTTATATTGTTATTTTTATTTTTTATTTTCATTTTTATCATTTTGATTGGTAAACTTATAAACGTATAAAAAACAAACTTAGTCAAATCAGGAGCAATCGTTATTTCCATTATATATAAATTTTTCAACATTTTTCATGATGTTCAATAGGATGGCTGACGTGGAACCAGGGAACAGGGTAACCACAATAATATGAAATCGTCGATTCTTATTATTGACTGAAAACAACTCTCGAAGCTACTTTGAACAAAGATAAAAACATACAGTGTTTATGATGGAACTCTTATATTATTATATTAACTGAATCACGGATTTCATTTGATAGTGCTAATAACTCTCCTTTAGCCTAAGGAGTGCTGGCTATCATGACTGTTTCTTAGTTTGACGTATACTGTAAAACCAAATGGCCATCAATGCATAATTTTGCCAAAAATGTTCTTGGCGATTTATACGTTTCACAGCCAGATAATAATATTCACAAGACATAAAACTAATATATAACGTTTAATGGAAATTTACTTACGAACGTTCTGAACTGTTCTCGTGAGAGAAAACTATAGATTCTTCCTTCGATTACGAGACGTGTACATTGTTTCAAAAAGATCTAAAATATGGCGTTAGAGGTGTCATTCCGGTTTAAGAGAATATTCTAGTTACTGCCTTGGGTTACTACAGAATTGCCTGAGTCAATAATGGCCAATTACGAGAGTGATAAACAGATTTGTTATGTTTATTATCTGTGTTTCGTGTTTCAGAAAGAACTGGTAGTGGTTTATATATATATATATATATATATATATATATATATATATATATATATATATATATATATATATATATATATATATATATATATATATAGCTTCGAGTTAGGGGAGAAGAATTCCTTTATTTCCTTTCAATGTCCTTTATTAAGCTAACATTTCAAGACCATGTGTCCCATTTTCAAAGCTGTAAATTAAAAAGACAACAGAATTAAAAATAGACTCAGATTTAAAAAACGTTTTTACGTAAAAGCATAAAAAGAAACATAACAGAAAGGAACAATGGTTACCAAATAGAGCTGAAGGCAAGAGCTGAGTGACATTCAGGGCCCGTTGTGGCTCCAACGGAAACTCACGAGAGGTATAGAGGTGTCGACGTGGACCGAGTATTTAACTGGGGAACTAGTTGCTTAATAAAAAGAGATTCTAGCATTGACAGCAGGTGGTTATTCGGAGCTTTGCCTATTATTGTAAAATCCTTGTAGCTGATATTTTATTTGCATTTTTTCCCGTGGTCTCTTATGCATGAAAATTTGGGGTTTGATAATTTAGCGCCCGTTCGGTAACTAACGCCACAATGAGAGTAATCTCACCTTCAGCAACCTACGAGTGGAGCCCATGTACTTCCCCAGGTCACATCTGGGGCAGTTGAACAAATATATGACTCCTGAGGTCATCAAAGGGCGCATACTTTATATTTAAACAGAGACTTGATCGTCATTGGATTATTAGGTATTAGTTTCAATTCGACAACCTGTAAATATTTGTTTATCATTTGTCGTAAGTCTTGGTAAAAGTGTTTATCATAGATAAGCTGGACACTTGCATAGAAAAATAGTTTAGGTACTGCTGGTATTTTGAATTTTGGATGAGAAATGTTATAAAAAACTTTGCGGAAATGTTTGTAAAAGAGCTCAGATGGGAGATAGATATTAATAAAATATTGGTGGAGATACAGAATTTCCTCATGAAAACCATCCCAATCAGATGTTAAACTAAAGGCCCTGTGGAAGAGGGTATGTGGCGGAATTCAAAACACAAAAACAACACACAACACAGATACATAGAACATATAACCACACACAACACTCACCCTGATCCTCGGTTGCTGGGAGATGGATTAAGGTGTCCACGGTCGCCAACACAGCACACAAAACCACACAAACAAAACTGAAGACAGACTCTACACAACAAGGAAATATAAATAAAAAAAGGAAATAGAACCATATACATACAGATAAATAGCACACCAACAAGAAAAACTAACAACTCTCGGAAAAACAAAAAACTGTCCAACACGAAACCACTGACCGGCACTAGCTCTGACTAAAGACTCCCCAAAACCGAAATCTCCTTCACATTTTCACAGACAGACAGCGCCGTAAACAAACTTCAACTAACGACCCTTATCCCTCTTCCAACAACCGAAACACTCACTAACGACAATTACACTCGCTCTCTCTCTCTCTCTCTCTCTCTCTCTCTCTCTCTCTCTCTCTCTCTCTCTCTCAAAACTTACGTTACTTTACAAAACCATCTCAAACGGCAAACTAAAACTCTCTCTCTCTCTCTCTCTCTCTCACACACACACACACGCACACACAAAACGTTGGGAAATGCTAAATAAAAATTCATTCATCCCTCTATAGGTAGACAAAGAATTTAACTTAAAATTAAAGAAACAATGGCTATAAAAATTAGAACCCATATCGGTAAAAGTTTTTTCCTAAAAACCGTGATATTAGAATGATCATCACGTCTTGAAACCATTATATCTAAGAAGGGCAATTTATTTTCACTTTCATATTCGATTGTAAACTTTGTTTGGATGTATTTGGTTGGCATACTCAAGAAATTCATCTGCTCGATCTTTGTTCCTAAGCACAGGAAAGGTGTCATCAACACATCTACTGTAAAAGAGCACGTGGCAAGCCAAAGGACAATCGTCCAGCAGGCGCTCCTCCAGAGAGCATAGAAAAATATTTACAAAGGCAGGACCTAATGGAGATCCCAAATGCAAATATAATATCAATTACAAGGATTTTACAATAATAGGCAAAGCTCCGAATGACCATCAACTGTCAATACTAGAATCTCTATTTATTAAGCAAATAGTTCCCCAATTAAATACCCAGTCCACGTCAACACACACACATATACATATATATATATATATATATATATATATATATATATATATATATATATATATATATATATATATATATATATATATATATATATATATATATACTGTATTAGCCAAATGGCAATAAGAAGACATGGAGGGTTATTCAATCCTTTAATTCAACAGTACCTGGTGATTAACTGGGACCTCTCTCACCTAAGGTCGTGAAAGAGAGAGAGAGAATGTGTGTGGGCAAACATTTCCCACAGTGACCCTTCATTTCCTTGTTTTCCTGGTTTTCTTCTATGGTCGCCTACCAGTGACGTCACAAACATGCGCAGTAACGCCGGGACGGCCTAACCCTGTACTCTATCAATCTTACCGAACTGGGCATGCGTAGTAAGGTTCAGAGGGATGTCAAAATTAGTCTTCTATTGGCAGGATTAAGCAAAAGAAAGAAGAGATTTGAGTTTTCAGTTCAGATGCCCAACTGGTCATGTGCACTGGGGTCTCGAGGGATGGAAAAACTAGTCTGCCATGAGCTGGATTAAGCACAAGAAAGTAGAAACTTCTGACAAGCATGAAAGTCCGGACTTTACCGGTAGCCACAACATATCACAGCGAACAAACCACCTAGCAATCACAGTAATGACCCAATACTGACAGAAAAGTGACTCCAGGCTAAGTCTCACTATGTCCAATTGAGGGTTTTTGGTTAGCCTAGAGTTAAGTCTAATCATTCCTGAGGCCCTTTCGAAGTTGACTCTCTGAGTTCGAGAGTAACCAGCTATTATGGAGTCATATTTCTATGTTTTAAGTAACATACAGAACTGGAGAATGTGAAGTCACAGAACTCTGAAAAGAGACTTTGGTCCATAAATTGGTATAAAGGAGATAATCATTTGTGGCAAATATACTGCAAGGTTAATTAAGAGAATACCTCCTTTTGCACAAAGTGAAACCAGTTTGGTTCATAAGCCCCATATCGTCACACTAGACAGGTAACATTTCCTGATTACAGAATGGAGGTATTATGGTGCTTCTCACTACAGACACTTCAGATTATTTTAATCAAGTGTCTGGTTTCATCTCAAGGAAGAGGGACGTACCTCGTAGAGGTTAACTCTTTTTTCAATTCTTGTTTTATTATGTAAATTTTGAGGGAGCATCAATCACTCCTGTTCGTGAGTTGAAGAGGAAGTATTGTATCACACATGATGAAAAAAAATTAGCAATCATGTTTTTTTCTCTCTCTCTCTCTCTCTCTCTCTCTCTCTCTCTCTCTCTCTCTCTCTCTGATGGCACAACCCCCCTACAGGTTCTAAGATAGAATATGCGAATAGAGATACATGGTCTGAATGGGCTGACAGACATTAAAAGAACTAGAAAATGAATTTGCGAAATGGTAGAAGGTCAGCAAGTAGGAGAGAGGTAGTGAGAGATCAGGGTATTTTAAGATGGTCTTTTCATGTTGAGAGAATGGAGAACATTATAGATGTTCTCTTTAGGCATTATTATTATTATTATTATTATTATTATTATTATTATTATTATTATTATTATTATTATTATTATTATTAAAACCTGTTTTAATGAGTCTTCCATCTTTGGGATGCGCTACTTCTATCTTCCGCCTGCTATTTATGTAAGAACGTTGGCTTCACCTTTCCATATTATGTGGAATCCATAATCCATATGAACGAGGAACTGGGAAGCGAAAACCTTCGAAATTCATCGACTGAATTTACGCGACCAGCATCCAATCAAGTCATGTATTTACTTTTTAAGCTACTCAGTTCTGGGACGATATCGTTATCACCCATTTTGTTAATTTTGACCAACGTTCCTTGCCCATGAAATATTTAAAGCAACTTTTTAAGACGGTTTCATCCTCAGTTAAAGGCCTAGGAAGCAGATCTTACTGTCTAGTTATCTCACAGTCTATCAGCAGAGAATAAGGCTTTAACAATATCATCTTTAAATCTCAAACTACTCCACCTACCTTTGAGGTCTGAAGTCGACTATTCTCCGAAGAAATCTGGTTTGTAAACAATGAAGCTCTCGCAGAAGACGTCAGAGCCTTTGATGCATTATTGAGCCTAGTACTCTCTGGGAACCAAGGAGACGTGTGGAAAGTCTTTGGTAACTCACTTGGTGGGTTAACACGTCTACTGCTGTTGCTGTTGTGATCAAGACCTTTGCTTTCCAGATTTTTTTGTTCAGCAGTCCTGGTAAGCCAGTAATTCGGATGGCGCACTAGTTGTAGAATGCAGAATTTCAATGCAGTTCTTCAAAAGATTATGTTTTCTATGGGTAATAGTCTCAGCCATTAAAAAGTCAGGTAATATTCCGATGTGAAGAGCTTCAGTTCTCTAATTGGCTTTTGATTATACCATATGATTCCGTGATTATAATTTGTTAGATAAAGTAAGGGGAAAGGGGAGAGATATCAAAGGAATAACAGATACTGCAATGAGCGTTCTACCTAACCCTATGGCAATAAATCATGCTCTACTATGCACGTAGTTCTTTTGAAGAAACAGAAGCCAAACACGGTTTCCAATGTCAAGTGACTAATAATGAGTCGAAATATCTACAGGTAAACAATATTCTTTAATATTCTGTTGAATGTCTCCCAAAGAACTCTGAATTTTCTTTACATATTGGTGTTGGGAAAAAGTCTGTCCACATATAACTTTATGAATATCCAAGAAAATTGGGGTTTGATAGATGAAGGCAAATGTTTTTTATAACATGATGTATATAAAAAATTTTCAGTTTTCAGTCAGTCTAATCCCCAAGAAAAATCAATTAAAGGTTAATCATTGTCGAATGCCTGTTATAATAGAGTCTTTATTAACAACATGATACATGCATACGAAGAATTTCTGCAATATGCAGATATTACACATAAAAATATAGACTTCACGTATACACCTCCTGAATGTCACGAAGAGCAGTCACTGCACAATACATCTGTTCGATTGTATCTCATCCAGATGCAGTTAACGAACAGTTTTATATAAAAAAAAGTATACTGTAGTTGAGTATATTCAGATTCAGGATGAGTTTTGTCAGGCTCTGAAGCATCGGCAGCAGATGCACACAGTCTATCATTTCTGAAGTATCTAGATTCGTTTCTGCTACTTACGTTATTTTGTATAATTCCCTAGTGCTTATCACTTAGACAAAACCGATACCTGAGAGTTCTTGAAAAATACCGTTGACAAATGAATTGTTTTTCTCATGGGTTTAAACCTAAGTGGATTTAGAATCTGGATGGTGTTGTCTTGGCGTTCAGGACTTGTACTATACTGAGCTTTCTCTTCGACAGACGTCAGGATGCACTGGAGGATGTAATCTCTTCGACCAACTTGCTTTGTACCAAGATCTTTACTTGTGGGTAACTTTTCACTAGAATCATTTTCTTTGGTCCTGTTCTCCGGACTGGCATTGCCTCCCTTTCCAGTAGCTTTTGGTACAGTTGCTGTGCATAAACTGGGTTGTAGTTAACTGAACCCCAGTTCCCTCATAATCAGGTTTTCTAGGCAGTAAAAGAAGTTCTCCATTATCCGCTTTGTATAAAGTGACAGGTACTCCAATCTCGCTCCTGTCTAAGCTAAGAATCTAGCTGGATCTATTTTTGGATGTTCTGACTCCTGTAATGATTCACTCTGCAACAAGGGATACACGTTCTTCGTCTTGGAAGGCATCTGGCCTTTATTAGCTACTGGACTGAGAACTTCTGAGGCAGATTACCTCGACTTGTGAAGCATTGAAAGATGCACACAGTCTATCATTTCTGAAGTATCTAGATTCGTTTCTGCTACTTACGTTATTTTGTATAATTCCTAGTGCTTATCACTTAGACTGTACCTGAGAGTTCTTTACCGTTGACAAATGAATTGTTTTTCTCATGGGTTTAAACCTAAGTGGATTTAGAATCTGGATGGTGTTGTCTTGGCGTTCAGGACTTGTACTATACTGAGCTTTCTCTTCGACAGACGTCAGGATGCACTGGAGGGATGTAATCTCTTCGACCAACTTGCTTTGTACCAAGATCTTTACTTGTGGGTAACTTTTCACTAGAATCATTTTCTTTGGTCCTGTTCTCCGGACTGGCATTGCCTCCCTTTCCAGTAGCTTTTGGTACAGTTGTTATTGCATAAACTGGAGTTGTAGTTAACTGAACCCCAGTTCCCTCATAATCAGGTTTTCTAGGCAGTAAAAGAAGTTCTCCATTATCCGCTTTGTATAAAGTGACAGGTACTCCAATCTCGCTCCTGTCTAAGCTAAGAATCCTAGCTGGATCTATTTTTGGATGTTCTGACTCCTGTAATGATTCACTCTGCAACAAGGGATACACGTTCTTCGTCTTGGAAGGCATCTGGCCTTTATTAGCTACTGGACTGAGAACTTCTGTTGGCGAAACAGCAAGGCAGATTACCTCGACTTGTGAAGCATTGATCCCCCGAGCAGGAGACCCTCGCTCGCTTGATCCTAAGTGTGCTTCTCTGGACGAAAGGTCCAAAGTCATCTCCCTCAAAGGAATGGCTAAAGGAATGCCTTCATGGGATATCCTTGAACTGCGGTGACCACCTTCAGGCGTCTCATATAATTCCTTTGTAGAGGAGCAAGTTGTGTTCTTATCTTTGAAGGGGGAAGAACGCCTGCGTCCCGAGTCTCCCCCTGATGACGTTTTTTCTGGTGATCTTATGGCTTTGTCTATAGGTACAGCAATGTAATGCCGATCTGATCCACCTTTAGAACATGATGCAGGTGATGAACTCCCCTCTGCTCTAGGGATCTTCAGTTCATTATCAGATTCTGATTCAGACACTCCTGAGTCTTCACTTTGATCATGGGGTAGGTTCAGCCTCTGAAAAGATTAAAGTAGTTTTATATCTAAACAAAACAAGAAGCTGAAGTGTATTTGAAACAATTCTCATCATCATTGCCCCAGGAAATGAAAAACCACAGCCATCAGATAAATCATGAAATATTGTTAAAATTTGTTAATGAAGTCCATTTGTAATTACACTTGTTGAGTTAGATTAGTGAATTAGTGAGTCTTGATGTAAAAGCAATTACTCTGATGATGGATAAGTCAACAAAATGATAAAGGGTGACTAGAAAAACTTTCATAATGATCAACCTGCCTGAAACTAATAATCCTGATCATATTTACTCATTTTCCATATGCCTCTGAGATAAACCAGCATCCCAATGGTTATGAAGCAAACTGTGCCATATAATATCCAAATTAAACTTACTTGTCTACCTATGTCATACTGCTGGCGCTGTCGAGGTGACTCTGAAGCATGTGTTTGTACCATGCCAGGCAGAAGAGCTGTGTTTCCAACACTTTCTTCAGTAATTTCATGAGTCTCCCCTGTCTCCTCTCTGTCACCAGGTTGGTAGACGTGTTCCGAGTAAGTGAACATTGGATCTATTTCTTCTTTACTGTGTTCCTCTTGGACACACGGGACAAGATCCAAACGTTTAATGGACTGCACAACATCAGGGTCTAGTCCTTCAGTAGAGGAGGATGCCAATGTCTTGTCATCAACTGGTTTTCTAGGGCAGCTGTAGGACCTTCTAACAATGGCTACCCCGACCAACAGCAACACCAAAATCACTCCCACGACTCCCAAAGCAGCACCGACGATTGGAGGAACCGCCACAGCCGACTCTTGAACTGAAAAAAAAATAAAAGAGAAGCTGTCATACACAAAGAAATGATTACATGTGTATATTAAGGTTAGTGTGTTAAGCCAGCTCTCCATATGGAAGTGATGTGTGGATGTTGAAGCAAATGAAAGAAAGAAAGTTGAAGCAGTTGAGATGAATTGTTTGTATTTATTATGTGGACTAAAAATCTAAAGCATGAGATATGTGTCGATACACAGGAATGGTAAAAAGGTTATCATAGGTGAGGGGGTGGATTAAAGTATTCTCAGATTGTTTGGTTATATGGAAAGAATAACAGTCTAACCTGGAGCTGCTCTATGTTGGGCGCTACTAGTTTGAACCTCCATAGTTACAGGATCACTTCGACCACGAATATTATGACCCACAATGTTCAGAATGACCCCTTTGCCTGCCTCCATGCCACTGAGCACCCACTCAGGGTACTCGCTGTTTGGGAGGGAAGTTTAAATTACAGGTGAGCTAATCAATGTCTTTGAGTAAAATTAAAGAAATTTTATCTATACTCATTGGCATGGTGCTCTGACTTACCTGCTGATATTCGCAAGGACCAATCCATCCTGCCACGCCTCCAGCAGGAAACTTTGAGGCAGTCCTCCGTCAAACCCCTCCAGACAAGTCACAGCAAGAGCCGGCTGAAGAGCATCAGGGTTGACTGTTGTGGCAGAGCAGTTGGTGGGCATATCGGGTGGCCCGGCGGGCACAAGGTTGACTACGCATGGCTCTTTCTGACGCCCAATGCTATTCGTCGCCCGGCAGAGCAGGCGACCGTAATCTTCCCTCCTCTCAGGCACGACTGTCAAGGTCGACGTGAGGCCTTCGACTGCATACTTGTCAAGGGACAGAATCTCCTCGCTCCCATCGGTCCTCTTCCGCACCCAGGACCAGATCAAGCTGGAAGAGGGTTCAGCCTCCACTCTGCACTTGGCTTTCACTGCCGTCCCTCGAGCTGCTCCCTGGGTCCTTTCTTGACCTGCTGGACCAGCGCATATGGGGGCATCTGGAAACCATCCATTTATTGGGAGTTAGTTGTTAGTCAGGAACAGGTGATTATGCTTTATATCCTTCAGCATTTT
>NC_089765.1:1260875-1268375 GCF_040412425.1 Macrobrachium rosenbergii
TTACTGAGAACTTTCGGGAATCTGTTCGACTGAAAATTGAAATCGAACAGATTCCCGAAAGCTCTCTTTATATTTTTTTTCTAAATATATTTGAAAATATATCTATACAGAGAGTTTTCGGAAATCTGTTCGACTGAAAAGGGGAATCAAACAGATTCCCGAAAGTTCTCGGTATACATTTGTTTTAAATATATTCAAGATAAACCTATTCAGAGGGCTTTCGGGAATCTGTTCTACTGAAAAATGGAATCGAACAGATTCCCGAAAGCTCTCTATAGAGATTCATTTTTCGATACATTTGTACCCATACATAACCATGGATTTGTTTCTCCACCCCGATCATTGTGTATGATATAAAAAATCCAAAAGGATCCTTTATAACCCCATCTCATTCTTCTAAAAGTCCGAGAGACTCGTTGTCATGTTTATATCTTCTGTTGGAAGACTTTAGTATCTGATTACACAAAGGAATCATCTTACTGGTGTCAGTGTTACTTTAAGTAACATTTCTTACTGTGAGAAGGGGTTGGTGCTTTGTTCAGGTGTACTCTGTGAGATTACTTCATGGCAGATTCCAATTCCTCTAAAGGTACTGACAAACGAAAACGTGAGAGAGAGAGAGAGAGAGAGAGAGAGAGAGAGAGAGAGAGAGAGAGAGAGAGAGAGAGAGAGAGAGAGAGGGCAGTAAATATCTGTCTATTTTTCTGACAATTCTTTGAGAGAGAGAGAGAGAGAGAGAGAGAGAGAGAGAGTAGCAACTGTCTGTCTGATTTTGTGACAATTCATTGACAGAGAGAGAGAGAGAGAGAGAGAGAGAGAGAGAGAGAGAGTAGCAACTGTCTGTCTGATTTTGTGACAATTCAGAGAGAGAAAGAGAGAGAGAGAGAGAGAGAGAGAGAGAGAGAGAGCAACTGTCTGTCTGATTTTGTGACAGTTCATTGACAGAGAGAGAGAGAGAGAGAGAGAGAGAGAGAGAGAGAGAGAGAGAGAGAGAGAGAGCAGTAATTATCTATTCAATTTTCTGACAATTCTTTGAGAAGAGAGAGAGAGAGAGAGAGAGAGAGCAGTAATTATCTATTTAATTTTCTGACAATTCCTTGAGAGATAGAGAAAAAGAAAGAAGGTGGTAGTGTGTTCAGGCAACTCATCCTTGAGAGCAGAATAATAATTTCTTCAGATATCCATTAGCCCTTCCCAACGGGCACTCACACCTCAGCCCCCTAAAAATAGAAAGGATTTGGACCCACCATTGAACCCAAAATCTGCACCAAGAATCCATCTCACTATCTAATCTCATCTTCCTTTGTCATATTCCATAAAACAGAATTCAAATCCATCAGCTTTCAAGGTATCTTATATTCACTCTTACGGGTTGCTCTATGAGCAAGAGCCCGTGCTGGCATAGAGCCAGCTCAGTCAAAAACAGCATCGACATTATGGACACAAATGCACAAACAGAGAGAAGAAAGAAAACTAACACACCCGCTCATACAACGATTATAATCAACTGACACGTGATTTATAGGCCATACTTTACTTCAGGGAACTTGAAAAACTGGGCGTCAATCCTGACCGGTTTCGATTTTTTTTTTCCTTTTTTTTTTGAGAATGTTTTCAGATATCAAGCCTAAACTGGTCAGAATTTACACCCAGTTTTAGATGCCGAAACCGATTTACACCCAGTTTTAGATGCAAAGCCGAAACCGGTAAGGATTTACGCCCAGTTTTAGATATGAAGTCGAAACCGGTCAGTATTTACATCCAGTTCTTAATTTTTCCTGTGGTCGAGTGTCATACACACACACACACACACACACACACACACACACACACACACACACACACAGATAAGACTGCAAAGAACAGAACACTCACGTTGGACTGTCAGTGAAAAGGTATTGCTGACTGTTCTCCCCTGAACATTGGTGACGACACAGGTGTAGGACCCCGACTGATTCCTGACGATTCTCCTGATGACGAGGGACTGTTTACTGATGACGACTCCTGTGCTGATGTTCTGGGAGATTTCCTGGCCCTTTTGGGTAGAAGAAGAAAGTTCAGCTGAAATGTAAGAGGAGGGATTAAGAAGATACGAAGCTCTCTTTTCCTCTTGGTGGCTTAATAACAAGGTGTGATAAAAGGTGATATGGGCAAACAAGTCTCCAAAATTTGTATTATAGTGAATGGTAGGTTATTTATGTTTAGGAATATATTTAGATGGGAGTTGAGGAACAGAACTTGGTGGTTTTATAAAATGTTTAATTAAAAGTTTAACAAAAGATAACATAGGCAGACACGTCTCCAAAATTTGTGTTAGAGTGAAAGGCAGGTCATTTATGTTTGAAAATATACTTAGATGAGAGATCAAGGAACGATAAATAAGATGTTTAGTTATGAAATAAATATTAAAAGTTATTTTTGCCCATTTTTCGTGTTGATAAATATTTCGCAGAGTATGATATATGTTTTGAACAGGTATCAAATTTCAATGTTCCATTAACCTCATGTATTCTATTTGATAATTAAATCATTTCTAATAACTGAGATAATTCTACTGGAAATTTAAATTATCCCTAACAACATTAACACTTTAGAAAGTATTTATTAAACCTTGACCAAGTCGTTTTCATTTTGATAAAAAGTGATTCCAATAAAATTAAATTTCTAACATTAAAAAGCCCCAAAAAATAATTTCATCTCTCTAATGACCGAGTTAATTGTATTGTAAAGTTAAATCATTTCTAACAGCAGTAACTCTTTTCAAAGTGTTTATTAAACACTGAACAACCCGTTTTGCTAAAGATGATTTTAAGAAATAATAATTCCAGTAAATTTAATTTCTATCTTTAAAAACCGCCCAAAATTTCATGTCTCTAATAACTGGGATCATTCTATTGCAAATTTAAATTGTCTCTAACAACAGTACCTCATTATGAAGTATTTTTCAAACCTTAACAAACTCGTTTTGCTAAAAATTATTTTAATAACAAGTAATTGCAATAAAATTCAATTTCTATCTTTAAAAATAATAATAATAATTTCATGTCATCCTTAAACATGTTCATTTCCCACAAATATTTTATTTTCTAATTTCTGTCAATAATTTACTCTGGCAAACTATAAGAAAAAACTTTACGTTGAAATCGTATATTTTCTCATTTCTGCCAGTAATTTACTATGGCAAACTGTAATGAAAAAGGCTTTACGTTGAAATCTTTTATTTTTTAATTTCTGCCAATAATTTACTCAGGCAAACTATAGGAAAAAAAGGTTTTACGTTTAAATCTTTTATTTCCTAATTTCCGTCAATAATTTACTATGGTAAACTATAAGGAAAAAGGCTGTATGTTAAAATATTTTAATTTGTAATTCCCGTCAATAATTTACTCTGGCAAACTATAAGAAAAAAAATTTTACGTTGAAATCTTTTATTTTCTAATTTCAACCAATAATTTGCTCTGACAAACTACAGTATGAGGAAAAAGACTTTACGTTGAAATCTTTTATTTTCTCATTTCTGCCAATAATTTACTCTGGCAAACTATAAGCTTTTATGTTGAAAAAGGTTTTATACGTTGAAATCTTTTATTTTTATTTTCTAATTTACGCCAATAATTTACTCTGTCAAACTATGGCTTTACAAATCTATAAGTCAAAAAGTCAAACTATAAGGAAAAAACTTTACATTGAAATCTTTTATTTTCTAATTTCTCAAACTATAAGGAAAAAAGGCAATAATTTTCTAATTTCTGGCAAACTATAAGGAAAAAAGGCTTTATTTATTGAAATCTTTTATTTTCTAATTTCTGCCAATAATTTACTCTGTCAAACTATAAGGAAAAAAATTGAAATCTTTTATTTTCTAATTTCTGTCAATAATTTACGTCAAACTATAAGGGAAAAAAGGCAATAATTTATGTTGAAATCTGTTATTTTCTAATTTACGCCAATAATTTACTCTGTCAAACTATAAGGAAAAAGGCTTTACATTGAAATCTTTTATTTTCTAATTTCTGTCAATAATTTACTCTGTCAAACTATAAGGAAAAAGGCTTTACATTGAAATCTTTTATTTTCTAATTTCTGTCAATAATTTACTCTGTCAAACTATAAGGAAAAAGGCTTTACGTTGAAATCTTTTATTTTCTAATTTCTGCCAATAATTTACTCTGGCAAACTATAAGAAAAAAGGTTTTACATTGAAATCTTTTATAATTTCTGTCAATAATTTACTCTGTCAAAAAGGAAAAAGACATTGAAATCTTTTTTTTCTAATTTTGTCAATAAAATCTTTTTATTTTCTAATTTCTGTCTAATTTCTCTGTCAAACTATAAGGAAAAAAGGCTTTCAATAATTTACTCTGTCAATAATTTACTCTGTCAAACTATAAGGAAAAAGGCTTTATGAAATCTTTTATTTTCTAATTTTGTCAATAATTTAGTCAAACTATAAGGAAAAAAGGCTTTACATTGAAATCTTTATTTTTAATTTCTAATTTTCTGTCAGTAATTTACTCTGTCAATAATTTACTAACTATAAAGGAAAAGGCTTTACATTGAAATCTTTTATTTTCTAATTTCTGCCAATAATTTACTCTAGCAAACTATAAGGAAAAAAGGAAATCTTTTATTTTATGTTGAAATCTTTTTTTATTTTCTACTTTCTGCCAATAATTTACTGTATAAAATATAAGGAAAAAGGCTTTATGTTGAAATCTTTTATTTTCAAATTTCTGTCAGTAATTTACTCTGGCAAACTATAAGGAAAAAGGCTTTACGTTGAAATCTTTTATTTTCTACTTCCTGTCAATAATTTAGTCTGGCAAACTATAAGGAAAAAGGCTTTACGTTGAAATCTTTTATTTTCTACTTTCTGCCAATAATTTACTGTATAAAATATAAGGAAAAAGGCTTTATGTTGAGATCTTTTATTTTCAAATTTTCTGTCAGTAATTTACTTGGCAAACTATCTTTAAAAAAGGCTTTACGTTGAAATCTTTTTTTATTTTCTGTCAATAATTTAGTCTGGCAAACTATAAGAAAAAAGGCTTTACGTTGAAACCTTTTATTTTCTAATTTCTGTCACTAATTTACTCTGGCATACTATAAGGAAAATTTTTACGTTGAAATCTTTTATTTTCTAATTTCTGTCAATAATTTACTCTTGCAAACTATGAAAAAAAGGCTTTGCGTTGAAATCTTTTCCTTTCAAATTTTTGTCAATAACTTACCCTGTCGTGGTATTAAAAAAAAGCATTACATTACTTGAAAAGAAACAGGATAAACCTTTTCTTGTCTTCAGATGCTTTAGAAATCAATGAAACAATTCGGTGGCTGAAGGAACTCACATTATGGTACCACTCGATCCGATGGAATCTCGGATTCGACTTGATGTCACACTCGAAGTAGACGTCGTCCTCCTCCTTGATGTTCTCGGCCTCCAAGGGCTTCCCGAGGCTGAGGTCCACGATGGGCTCGTCTAGAAAATTAGGAAATAGACAAATAGATCGATAGGTAGACAGGGCAATATGGAAAAGCGAGAGAGTGACGAGCGATGATAAAGCTTCAAAGGCAGACGGAGAGAATGATGAGGAAAGGGAATCTAGAGGACAAAGAGAGAGAGAGAGAGAGAGAGAGAGAGAGAGAGAGAGAGAGAGAGAGAGAGAGAGGTTGGAAACAAACATAAGGCAGACGGAGAGAATGAGGAGAAAAGTGAATCTAGAGTGATAGAGGACAGAACGAGAGAGAGAGAGAGAGAGAGAGAGAGAGAGAGAGAGAGAGAGAGAGAGAGAGAGAGAGAGGGGGAAACAAACCTTCTGTATAAAACGACGCCTCTCCTCACAATTACCTCGAAATGAGGAACACTCTTCGTGTGTCCATAAACATCTATTTCAAAGCGAATTCACCACTGCATAATAAAGAAAAAAATAATGAAATAAAACTTTCGTAGCATCACTTGATACTCAAACGAAAGAGCAGGGAAAGAGTATTTTACATAATTATCATATATTGTTCTGCTTGCCGTAATCTTTATTGAAGGATGACGGCAATGAATAGTATTTCAAAAAATACGCAGGAACGAAAAATTTGTTTAAAATCTTGTCTTCACTTTCCTGTTCATAAACATTATAATTTTTTTCATTTTTCGTGTAATATATTGCTTACTGTTTGTGTATGAGTCATTACTAAACGAACTGTAGAGCTCTGAATTAATAAATTTTGGAATCTGGGGAAATGTACAAATAATATTGATTTTTTTTTTTTAGGTCCAGCTATAAGGAGAGAAACACGAATTCTTGATCCTTGAAAATAACTTTTTTTTTTACATTATACTTAATTGCATCATCAAATACATTCTGATAGTTTTAGGTTTTTAAATATTACTGAAAAGATTTATATGCAAACGTAAGAAGAGAATACCAGGTAGACCTCTAGAATTTTAAAGAATATTCTCAGCATCAAGTTGTATTTAATGTCAATAAAAATTCAGAGTTTCAAAATTTACAAACAGAACTTTCTTGGTTGTTAAAAAATAACAATAAATTTAGACTACAGATTTTTTAGTTTAATTTATGAATCTTACCCAATTTTTCATAAATACTGACAAGAAGAATTCTGAAGTACTTTTGCCCAAAGAGGAACTAGCAGGTTATCAAGTTATATGCCAATCCACATATCAATAAAGAACAATATACTGTAATAAGCATAAGTTAATGATTACTACACACTAGATATTATATACACACTAGATACAACATATATATATATATATATATATATATATATATATATATATATATATATATATATATATATATATATATATATATATATATATATATATACAAGAGGAACTAATGATTATGTAAACAAGTTATATGCCAAATACACACATCAAGAATAACCAATGTACTATAGAAGCATAAGCTTATTAATACTACACACTAGATATAATATTTATATTTATATATTTATATCGCTTCGCTCAGTGATTGAAGAAATATATCGCACGTAACTCACGACACAAATAATGAAATTTGACCCTCGACTCAGAAGCAAATATTCGTCCTCCTTCGACACTGAACAGACAGTGGACGACGATATTCAACTACAGATGTACTCTTCTTCTGTTCTACTCTTCCATTCCTTCAATCAGTGAGCGAAGGCGCAAGCAAATTACCTCTTGAACTCACAGTAGACAATGAGCTTTCTCCTGTCTGACAGAGGCTCCTCGCGGGAGAGAGCAGGATTCGCACCTGTGCAGGTGACTGTCGCTCCGTCATCCTCGCCCGTCACGGAGACGGTCAGAGTGGCTGTTGTGATGTTACCACCGTCTTGTATCTGTCTCGTGGAGAGACGGAATGAGTGGCAGTTCTGTTACGAAATACTTTAGAGATGACTGTTCGTAAATCTAATACTACCCTGTCCTATTCTAAATGTAAATACTACCCAAATACTATCCTCCTTGCATTTTAGTACATTTTTATCTATTTATTAATT
>NC_089765.1:1273375-1278375 GCF_040412425.1 Macrobrachium rosenbergii
AGAGACAGACAGACAGACAGACAGAGATGCCTAAAAATTATTTCACACCTGTCATAGGAACCACAGAAGAACAGTATGTTTTTGTGCATGTGTGTATATACGTATATATACATACACATATATATATATATATATATATATATATATATATATATATACACACTAGCTGACCAACCCAGCACTGCCTGGGAAAACTCTGAAGAACTCAAAAAAACTGTCCTGCGCCTCCTTGTGCTGACTGTTTCTTTTATCCAGAAATTGCTGTACTGACTGTCCCTTTTATCAAGATATTACTGTTCTAACTGTCTCATTTATCCAGATATTACTGTAGTGGCTGTCCTATTTATCCACCTATTACTGTGGGGACTGTCCCTTTTATCCAGTGAATACTGTGGTGACTCTCCCATTTATCCAGGTATTATCATGGTGACTGTCCCTTCTATCCAGGTATTACTGTACTGTTTGTCTCATTTAACCAGGTTTTACTGTGCTGACTGTCCCTTTTATCCAGGTATTACTGTGGTGACTGTCCAATTTACCAAGTATTACTGTGGTGGCTGTCCCATTTATCCAGGTATTAATGTCTGACTGCCCCTTTAATGCAGGTGGTATTACTGTGGTGATTGTCCCATTTATCCAGGCATTACTGTACTGTCTGTCCCTTTTATCTAAGAATTACTGCGTTGACTGTTCCTTTTATCCAAGTATTACTGTGGTGAATGCCCATTTTATCCAGACATTACCGTGGTAATTGTCTCATTCACCCCCACTAAACCTAAAAACAAATCTTGATACAGAATTATAAATCACGGAAAGAAAAGCATTTTCAATAATATGTTTCTATGGTACTGAGTACATGAAATGAGGTATGATAAACCCGTAGAGTTTATTTACCACATAAGTTACAAAGGGAAGGGGAAGGGGAAGGGGGTATGGGTTCGAAACCTACCCTATTACCTAAGTTGGGTCAAATGATGGCCACATACCAAGTTTTGTCTAGATCGGTCAAGCGGTTACCACATAAGTTACAAAAGGAAGGGGAAAGGGGTATGGAGGAAGGGGAAGGGGAAGGGGTGTGGGTTTGAAACCTACCCCAGTACCTAAGTTTGTAACTTATGTGGTAACCACTTCACCAATCTAGACAATTCTAGATTGGTCAAGTGGTTACCACACATAAGTTACAAAAGGGAGGGGAAGGGGACAGGGGAAGGGGAAGGGGAAAGGGTATGGGTTTAAGCCTACCCTATTACCTAGGTTTGTAACTTATGTGGTAACCGCTTGACCAATCTAGACAAAATTATAGATTGGTCAAGTGGTTACCACATAAGTTACAAAGGGAAGAGGGAAGGGGGAAGGGGAAGGGGGTACGAGTTTGAAACCTACCTATTATCTAAGTTGGGTCAAATGACAGCCACATACCAAATTTTGTCTAGATTGGTCAGGCGGTTACCACATAAGTTACAAAGGGAAAGGGGGAGGGGGATGGGGAAGGGGAAAGGAAAGGGGGTACGGGTTTGAAACCTACCCTATTATCTAAGTTGGGTCAAATGATGGCCACGTGCCAAATTTTGTCTGGATCGGTCAAGGGGTTCGGATTTCTATAGCACAAAAACATATAAACAAACATTCACTTTTACATATAAGGTACATATACATATACATATACATATACATATACATATACATATACATATATATTTATATAACTTATGTATATGACTGTGAAATATTTTCTGTTAAAACAGAATTCCATCTAATATAAGGAGCCCATAAAAATGCCAAAATGTAGAAAGTTAATGCTATATTTCAGAGACCAACTGTCTCTCTCTTCAGGCATGTAATAAATGAGAAGAGTTACAGAGAAGCAGTATTTATACCAAGTGGTCCATAGGTCAGCCATTACATCACTCCAGTTGAAAATTTCTCTTTAATCTTTTTAATCATTGGTTGAAGGAACATTTTATATATAATTTCTTTGTTTAATCAAAGCTGATTCTACCATCTGGCTTTTGAACCGACAATTATACGTGACAAATTTCAGTTTATTCTGTGATTATGGTTATTTATGAGGTTAAAAATGGTTGAGCTCTGTTGGCCATACCTAACTGAAAGCTTATGTTGTATTAATCTCTGGCGGAGTGATTTACCTGTAAAACTGATATAAGATTGGTCACAGTCGAGACAAGGGATTTCATGGACTGGCTTTTGTTGAACGTTAATCAGGGATCTGGCTAAGGTATCTGGGTAGGTAAAAGCAAAAGGGTTAGAGTTTCCAAGTGTCTGTGTCAACGTCTTAATCCTGTCCAGGTGTGGGATTTTTATTTTATTGTTGGTGGGTATCTCTAATCTTGTTTTGAGGGGAAGGTAGAAGATTATGTTAGCTTTGCGGATCTCTTTCTCATTTATACGGTCAGGGACTTTAAAGATGACAGCTGCTTACGGATTAGTTCAATTTCCTTTTCCAGGAAATCCAGGGAGCAAATCCATAAGGATCTTAGGAATAAATTGCTGGCAAAGCCAATCTTGGTAGAAATGTCATGTTAACTAAAATAGTGAATGTATGAAAGTGAAAATGTTGGTTTTCTGTATAAGGTAAATTTGTATTCTGTTGTATCTCTAATTATTAAAACGTCAAGAGAAGGAATTTTGTTGTCTGTTTCCCACTCACCTTTAAATTCGATGCTAGGCACTAATGCACTGAATTTTTAAAGAAATTCACTGAAATTGCCCCACCTATTATCCTAAAATGTTAGGATGTCATCTACATATCTCATCCGCATCATGTCTTTAGGTTTTATTGCATTTATTATAGTTTCAAAATATTCCATGTACAGATTGCCTAGGAAAGGATTTAAAGGGCTGCCCATGCAGCACCCGAATTTTTGTTTATGAAATGACTCCCCGAATGAAAAGACGTTATTTAAGACGCTATTTGATACACATAACTCAACTAACTTTATCATTTTATCTAGGGGTAGTAGGAAATGGTCGGAATAGGGGCTAATTTTTCTCTTAAAAACTGTACAACGTCCTATACTGGTACTTTTGTGAATAGGGAGTCTACATCTAAGCTTAAAAGCTTTGTGTTGTGAAGTGGTATATGTGCCTCTTTGAATTTGTGACAGAAATCTTCAGAATGTTTAATGTGACTGGGAGCAAATATGCCTAAGAAAGGGGAGGGGAGCCCGACTAACCACTTAGAAATTTTATAACTGAAAGCTCCAACAAATGAGATGATAGGTCTGAATGGAAGATTATCTTTATGAGTTTTGGGAAGGCCATACTGACTTTAAATTTCTCCAGTAGTTCAATGTTCTTTTTGTCTTTGCCAGTCAATCTTACTTTTCTAAAAAATTCTGTGGGGACGTTTTGGAGGGGATTTCTCGTAGAGAGAGAGAGAGAGAGAGAGAGAGAGAGAGAGAGAGAGAGAGAGAGAGAGAGAGAGAGAGAGAGAGAGAGAGCTGCGTAAAAAAAATATTGCTCACCTGTCACAGGATCCAAAGAGGAAGTAGGGAAGAGAGAGAGAGAGAGAGAGAGAGAGAGAGAGAGAGAGAGAGAGAGAGAGAGAGAGAGATCTGCGTAAAAAAATATTGCCCACCTGTCACAGGATCCAAAGAGGAATTAGCGTAGAGAAGAGGCAGCTCTCTGCCCTCACTCCACCAGGTTAGGGTAGGAGAAGGCCGCCCCCCAACACTCCTACAGGTAAGTTCCGTCAGCTGGTTCTCCTGAAGGGGTCCCACAGTCCCCACCATCTCTCTGCCTTCCCAGATCACCGCGGGGGGTCCAGGGGGCACTGTATCGCGAAATTGTTAGGTTTTAGGTAAGTTAATTATTATAATAGTAATATTATGATGATGATAATAATAATATTTGTTTCTGAAGCTTCAGAAATGAGGTGAATTTCAGGAGGAAAAGCAACCGGAATAAAATAAAAACAATATAATCATGATAACTGTTTCAGAAGCTGCAGAAATAATAATAATAATAATAATAATAATAATAATAATAATAATAATTTAATTATCTATCACCAATTTCAGTAACCTCTGATGCCAAAGGATTCACCACCACTCACCGACCACCGTGAGATTAACTCTGGTTGACGTGGAAGTCGAAACACGGTAGTCGATCCGGCACGTGTAGACGTCCTGATCGTGGGCGTGGGCGGGTTCCAACACCAAAGCCGGGGGCGTGCTGGAGGGCACGAAATAGCCCCTCCTGCCCAGGGCCACTTCGTCCCACCATCTGACACCGTTGGAGAAATCTCCCACGCGAGCGTCGTAACTGAAATGTTAATCATTCAGTTAGTCACTCAGTCAGTCAACTGAAACATCAGTCAGCCACTCAATCAGTCACCTGAAACGTCACTCGGTCACTCAATCAGTCAACTGAAACGTCACCCAGTCACTCACTCACTCAGTCAACTGAAACGTCACTCACTCACTCACTCAGTCAGTCAACTGAAACGTTACTCAGTTACTCAATCAGACAACTGAAACGTCACTCAGTAAGACAATCTGTCAATCAACTGCCATTAATTCAGCCAACTGAAATGTCACTCACTCACTCAATCAGCCAACTGAAATGTCACTCACTCACTCAGTCAACTGAAACGTCACTCACTCAGTCAGTCAACTGAAACGTCACTCACTCACTCAATCAGCCAACTGAAATGTCACTCACTCATTCAATCAGTCAACTGAAACGTCACTCACTCACTCAATCAGTCAACTGAAACGCCACTCACTCACTCAGTCGGTCAACTGGAATGTCACTCAGATATAAAATTAGTCAACTTAAACATCATTTATTCACCAAATCTATCAAATGAATGGCCACTCAGTCACTCAATCAGTCAACTGAAGCATCACTTAGTTACTCAATCAGTCAACTGAAACATCACTCAGCCACTCAATCAGTCAACTGAAATGTCAATCAGACACTCAGTCACTCAATCAGACAACTGAAATGTCAAGCAGTCACTCAATCAGTCAATAAAC
>NC_089765.1:1285875-1315875 GCF_040412425.1 Macrobrachium rosenbergii
GAGAAGGTGGCATCACGAACCAAATTTAATTTACGAAATTATTGTCCGATAATACATTTTACTGAGGCAATAACTCGACATTAAAAGGAATGCTAGTCTGCATTATAACACAGGTTGCCAATACGTTTACAGAAAGCCGCTGTACCTGTAACCACAAATGTCATTTAATAAATGTCAAAATGTCATTCTCTGAGCCACGGAAGAGATGATAATAATGATAATGGTAAATGTCAGTGAACTTTTTTGATGAAAATCAGGAGGTCACGAGGTCAGGTTATGCAATCCTCATTGTTGTGAGTTTCAGATATCGGGAATGACAAATTTTTAAAGGTTAAAATTTCTACCGATTAATAAGCAAGTCAGTTATTGGTTTCTTCAAAAGGTACTCCGAGGTTGTAGCGAAAAGTTATTACTTTTTTTAACCATAAAACCCACAACATCTATTTCTCTGTTGTGTCTTTAGTGTAGATCCCAGATTTTGAGAAACGTCTTCATTTCACGTGGGGATGTCGCGCGGCTGGAACTTCGGAAGTTCGAGCGAAGATGCGAAGCATTACTACCCTAATGCAGTTCTCCTTGTATTTTAATGATTTGCTTTCATTTTTATCTATTCATTTGTGAATTTGTTTATTTATCCGTTTTTCTAATAACTGACCGCTTTCTGTATTTCCCATTACCCCCTGTTTGTTCTTTCGAATGAACACCATATTCTTTGGAAGCTTCTTGGATTTCAAGTCAATGGCCCCTGTTGTGGGCTTGTTCCATATGAATAGGGTTCATCTTCTGAATAATAATAATAATAATAATAATAATAATAATAATAATAATAATAATAATAATAATTGTACGTTAATTCGCTGCCCAACAGATATATGCGACACCTTTCCGACTCCATCAGTTAACGAAAGTACCTCCAATGGAAGGAAAATGCGGGAAAACATTCATTTTAATGCGAAAAAAAAATCTATTGCTTTTGACAAAAGTGAATTCTCAGTGCAGCCCTGAAATCTCTCTTTCACTAGAACAGCCCCATTTGGTTTCTGCGCCGCGCCTCTCTCTCTCTCTCTCTCTCTCTCTCTCTCTCTCTCTCTCTCTCTCTCTCTCTCTCTATTTGAGAAACTGAATGTCCTATGGACTCACATTGGCGTATCAAGAGATATCACTGTCGTAATCATTGCGCGCTCTCTCTCTCTCTCTCTCTCTCTCTCTCTCTCTCTCTCTCTCTCTCTCTCTCTCTCTCTCTCCCAAAAACTGCTGATCTGGAAACAAATAGATTTCATTGTCTGGATTTCGTTGAAATATTCGAAATCTATGGAAACATTTTTTTCCCAAATTGGTTTTTCCATACATGTAACCATTGTGCGCTCTTCGTTCTGACAAACTACACGCACAAGCGATTTTATTGTTGGATGTCGTTTGGTACTCAAAACATCGTCATGTATTTTGAACTCGAATGGAATTCACAAAACAACAACAAAAGGTTTTATTGAGATCCTGACATATTTACAAAGGACTGAAGAAAAAATCGTGTTATACAAAAATCACAAAGATCGATAATCTTTGTAGGTTTGAAAATGTACCCCCTTTTAAAGTGATATTCAAAAGTGCAATATAGGATAAGATATAAAATAAAAGATTAAATAATGAAATTTAATATTCTTAAATAGTAATTTTTCTTATATTTATACTAAAATCTTACTTATTTACTTGTGATTATTTGTTAATTTTCTTCTTCCATAGAGGGAGTGGAAGATTTCTTTTATACTCGTATTTATTTTTTCTGTTCACAAATATTAAGCTACAAATGCCAAAGTGAAAATGAGAAATACCGTATTTCTTTACATTTATTTTTTTCTATTCACAAACATCAAGCTACAAATGTTGTTTAACATCAAATTCACTCAACCTCAGGATAACATACGCAGAAGGTAATTTAGAAGTCAATATCTAACGGGAAGTGTTTCTATATATTCATTTCTTCCGTTCACAAACATCAAGTTACAAATGTCGTTTAATATCAGATTCACTAAACCTCGGAATAACTTACACCGAAGGGGAATTAGTAAGTGACAAGCGATCCGAAACCAGAGGTAAAATTATTTTTCCTATTTGCAATACAGAAAAACAAATTAAGTCTGTATTCAGTCACCCACGGAATCAGAAACAAGGGAATGGAGTGCAATTGCATAATTACCTAAATATTACTGTCATTTTTGGAAGGTCAAGCACCCACGTTATTCCAACACTGTCATTGCTAGTGACCTCAGTCAACGCTTTCATTGTTATTCACCCTAGTCAGTGATATCATTACTACTGACCCCAGTCAATGCTGTCAGTGTTATTGACACCAGTCAACGATGTCATTATTATTGACCCCAGTCAATGCTGTCATTGTTATTGACCCCAGTCAATGTTGTCATTGTTATTGACTTCAGTCAATGTTGTCACTGTTACTGTTCCCAGTCAATGCTGTCATTTTACAGGCCCAATCTATACTGTCATGGTTATTCAACCCAGTCAATACTGTCATTGGTATTGACCCCAGACAATGCTGTCACTATTACTGACCCCATTCAATACTGTCATGGTTATTGACCCGGTCAATACTTCATTGTTATTGACCCCATTCAGTACTGTCATTATTATTGACCCCATTAAATACTGTCATGGTTATTGGCCCCATTCAATACTTCATTGTTATTGACCCCATTCAATACTTCATTGTTATTGACCCCATTCAATACTGTCGTGGTTATGGACCCCATTCAATACTGTCATGATTATTGACCCTAGTCAATGCTGTCATTGTTACTGACCCCATACAATACTGTTATGGTCACTGAACCCAGTCACAACTGTCATTGTTATTGACCCCAGTCAATGCTGTCATTGCAAGTGACTCCAGTCAACACTGCCATAGTTAATGACCCTGGTCAATCCTGTCATGGTTGACCCCAGTCAATGCTGTCGTTGTGACTGACCCCATACAATACTGTTATGGCCACTGACCCCAATCAGTGCTGTCATGGTTATTAACCCCATTCAATACTGTCATGGTTATTGACCCAAGTCAATGATGTCATTGTCATTGACCCCATTCAATATGGTCGTGGTTATCGACCACAGTCAATGCTGTCATTATTATTGACCCCATTCAACACTGTCACGGTTATTGACCCTATTCAATATTGCCATGGTTATTGACCCCATAATATAATGTCATGGTCATTAACCCCAGCCAATGCTGTCATTGTTGTTGACCCCATTCAATAATGTCATTGTTATTGACCACATTCAATACTATCATGGTTATTGACACCAACCAATACAGTCATTGTTATTGACCCCATTCAATCCGGTCATTGTAAATGATGGCAGCCAATGCTGTCATTGGTATTGACACCATTCAATACTGTCATTGTAAATGATGGCAGCCAATGTTGTCATTGGCATTGACCCCATTCAATACTGTCATGGTTAATAATGCCAGTTAATGCTGTCATTGTTATTGGCCCGATTCAACACTATCATTGTTACTGACCCCATTCAATACCGTCATGGTTTTTGACTCCATTAAATACTGTCATGGTTATTGGCACCAATCAATGCTAGCATTGTTATTGACCCCAGTCAATGCTGTCATTGTTATAGATACCAGTCAATACTGTAATTGTTATTGACCCCATTCAGTGCTGTCATGGTTATTTGACCCTATTCAATACTTTCATGGTTACTGACCCCATTCAATGCTGCATGTTTATTGACTCTATTCAATACTGATATGGTTACTGACCATATTCAATGCTGTTATTGTTACTGACCCCATTCAATACTGTCATGGTTAATAATGCCAGTTAATGCTGTCATTGTTATTGACCCAATTCAACACTATCATTGTTACTGACCCCATTCAATACCGTCATGATTATTGGCCCCATTAAATACTGTCATGGTTATTGACACCAGCCAATGCTTTCATTGATAATGAACCTGGTCAATACTGTCATCGTTACTGACCCCATTCAATGCTGCATGTTTATTGACTATTCAATACTGATATGGTTACTGACCATATTCAATGCTGTTATTGTTACTGACTCCATTCAATTCTGTCATTGTTATTGAACCCATTCAATGCTGTCATGGTTATTGACCCTATTCAATACTGTTATGGATATTGACCCTATTCAGTACTATCATAGTTATTGACTGCAGTCAGTGCTATCGTTGTCATTGACCTCATTTAATACTGTCAATGTTATTGGCCCCATTCAATACTGTAATGGTTATTGAACCCATTCAGTACCATCATGGTTATTGACCCCAGCCAATGCTGTCATTGTTACTAACCCCAAACAGTACTGGTATGGTCATTGACCCCAGTCAACACTGTCAATGTTATTAACACCTGTCATTGCTGTCATTGTTATTGAATTCAGACAATGCTTTCATTGTTATTGGCCATAGTCAATGCAGACATTGTTACTAACCTGGTCAATGCTGTCATTGTTAAAGACCAGCGTTAATGTTGTTGTTGGTCAATGTTGTCATGGTTAATTAACCCCATTCAATGTTGTTATGGTTATTGACCCCATTCAATACTGTCAGTTATTGAGCCCAGTCAATGCTGCTATTGCTTTTTACCCCATTTAATAATGCCATTGTTATTGACCTCAGTCAATACTCTTATGGTTATTAGCCCCATTCAATACTGTCATGGTTACTGACCCCTGTGAATGTTGTCACTGTTATTGAACCCAGTCAATGATGTCATTGTTATTGACCTAATTTAGTGCTGTCATTGTTATTGTACCCATACAAAACTGTCATTATTTTTGACCCGGTTAATGCTGTCATTGTTATTGTCCCCCATTCAATACTGTCATGGTTATTGACCCCAGACAATGTTGTCATTGTTATTGACCCCAGTCAATGCTGCCATTGTTACTGACCCCATTAATACTGTCATTGTTATTGACCCAAGTCAGTACTGTCATTGTTATTGACCCCATTCAAAACTGTCATGTTATTAACTGCATTCAATACTGTCATTGTTATTGACCCCAGTCAATGCTCTTATTATTATTGACCCCATTCAACAATGTCATGGTTATTGACCCCATTCAATACTGTCATTGTTATTGACCACATTCAGTACTGACATATTTATTGACCCCATTCAATGCTGACATGGTTATTGACCCCATTCAATACTGTCATGGTTATTGACTCCAGTCAATGCTGTCATTGTTATTGACCTATTACATACTGTCATGGTTATTGACCCCATTCAATACTGTCATTGATATTGTCCCCATTCAATGTTGTCATGGTTATTGACCCCATTCAATACTGTCATGGTTATTGACCCCAGTCAATGCTGTCATTGTTACTGACCTCAGTTAATGCTGTCATTATTGTTGACCCCATTCAATACTATCATGGTTATTGACCCCAGTCAATGCTTTCATTGTTACTGACCCAGTTCAATACAGTCATTGTTATTGAATCCAAAGAACACTGTCATGGTTACTGACCCCAGTGAAAGCTGTCATTATTATTTAATCCGGCCAGTGCTTTCATGGCTGTTGGCCCCATTCAATACTGTCATGGTTATTGACCCTAGAAAATGCTGTCATTGTTACTGATCCCATTCAATACTGTCGTTGTTATTGACACCAGTCAATGCTGTCATTGTCATTGACCAATCAATGCAGTCATGGTTATTGACCTCAGTCAAAGCTATCATTATTACTGTCTCTGGTCAATACTTTCATTGTTATTGGCCACAGTCAATGCTGTTATTGTTATTGACCCCATTCAATACTGTCGTGGTTATTGTCCCCAGTCAGTACTCTTATTGTTATTGACCCCAGTTAATGTTATCATTATTATTAACCCCAGTCAATACTGTCATTGTTAATAACCCCAATCAATACTGTCATGGTTATTGACACCAGTCAAAGCTGTCATTATTATTGACCCCAATCAATGTTGTCACTGTTATTGACCTCAGTCAACAATGTCATTGTTATTGACCCCATTCAATACTGTCATGGTTATTGTCCCCGGTCAATACCATCATGGTTATCAACCCCATTAAATGCTGTCATTGTTAGTGATCCCATTCAGTACTATAATACTACTGATCCCGTCAATACTGTCATTATTATTGACCCCAGTCATTGCTATAATTGTTATTGACCCCATTCAATACTGTCACTGTTTTGACCTCACTCAATACTGTCACTGATATGGACCGTGGTCAATACTGTTAATGTTATTGACCCCAATCAATGCTGTCATGGTTATTGACCTCGGTCAATCCTTTCATTGTTATTGACCACAGTCAATACTGTCATTATTATTGACCCTGGTCAATACTGTCATGGTTATTGACCACAGTCAATGTCATTGTTATTGACCCTGGTCAATGCTGTCATGGTTATTGACCCCAGTCAATACTTTCATTGTTATTGACCCCAGTCTATACTGTCATTGTTATTTACCTCGGTCAATGTAATTGTTATTGACCCCAGTCAATGCTGTCATTGTTATTGACCCCAGTCAATACTGTCATGTTATTGATCCTAGTCTATATTGTAATTTTTACTGACCCCGGTCGATACTGTCATTGTTATTGACCCCCAGTCAATGCTGTCGTTGTTTTTGACCCAATCAATGCTGTCATTGTTACTGACCCCAGTCAATGCTGTCATTGTTACTGACCCTAGTAAATGCTGTCATTGTTATTGCCCGCATTCAATGCTGTCATTGTCATTGATCCCAGTCAATGCAGTCATTGCTACTGATCCCAGTCAACACTGTCATTGTTAATGACCTCAGTCAAAGCTGTCATTGTTTTTAGCAAGTCAGTGCTGTAATTGTTATTGACCCCAGTCCATGCTGTCAATGTTATTGACCCTGGTCAATACTGGCATTGTTACTGATCCCGGTCAATACTGTTAATGTTACTGACAACACCATCGAAATGGGAAAATTATATATCAAAGTGATTTTCTGTCTGTAGGTTTCCAAACAGGACTTAGAAACCATAGTGAATGTATTGTATCTTTGAATTAAGAAAATTACAAAAAAATAATTTATTAAAAAATTCGTCTCGTGGCAAAAATAAAGAGACTACTTGATATAGTTTTATTTATATTTATGTATTAACGGCAATTTTTATTTAGGCTTTCAACTGGCAAAACTAAGAAAAGAATGTTCAGAAAACTACACAAAAATTTATGACAAATTTCAGCCTTTCACTGAAAAATTGTACGTATAGGCTATATGTATATATAAATATTTATATGTATGTATGTATGTATGTATATATATATATATATATATATATATATATATATATATATATATATATATATATATATATATATATATATATATATATATATATATATATATATATATATATATATATATATATATATATATATATCATATATATATATATATATATATATATATGTGTGTGTGTATATATATATATATGTGTGTGTGTGTGTGTGTGTTTATTATACATATAAATATTTGTATATACAGAAGTGTAACTGAATCACGAAAATATAGAACGGGTGATGAATATATATATATAAATAAAGACAAAATCCACGAAGGAAGGAGAAACAATGGAGTGTTGCAAGGCCTTTCGACTTATAGTCCTACACTTAGCAGACTGAAGAAATATAAAAATAAGTTTACAAAGAAAGCTCATATAAATGACAGATGAGGATTACAAAGGAAAAAAATATGTACCTGGAATCCAGCACAACTGAAGAATTAGTAGAACTGCCAAAACAGGGTTAAATATTTAAGAGGTTTTACAGAGGTTTAGGCTCAACCGTTCAGAAGCAGGGACAGGACACTTAAAAGATTATACAAGGAGGTGACTGCCCACCAAAAAATGTTATAAAAGTACAACTCAATCATTCTTTGCTTTTTGGTAAATAATAGCAGTTTTTGCAAGATGAACATTTAAAAAAATTATATTAAACATAAAAATACATAGACAATATATATATAAGGTAACTAATTTGTAATTAAGTCAGTGATTTTATCTTTTAGGTCGTTCTTGAACATTTACTAATACAGGGGCCCAAATAATACATGCCAGGGCTAAGGTTAACACCACAGCTGGAAGTAAGCCGTATAATAGCAGATTCTAAAAGATTTCGTGAAGAGAAATCTTTCGATATGGCAATCACTGAACTTTCAGTCAAATTTATCCTGTGAGAGTATTCACTTAAATGAATGAATATGGCATTGGATGTTTGCCCAGTACATATACATAGATAAAATTGTTCAGTGATAGGCTGAAATTTGTTTTCTGATCATTCTTTTCTTAGTTTTGTCAATTGACATCTGAACAAAACTACCCTCAGTACATAAGTATAAGTAAAAATGTATCAAATTAATCATTTCATTTTTATCAAGAGACAGAGTCGGGAATGAATTATATATATATATATATATATATATATATATATATATATATATATATATATATATATATATATATATATATATATATATATATATATATATATATATATATATATATACCTTAGATGACGGAGCTGCAGTTCTAGGTACATCTCACCGGGGAAACCATAGGGAAAGGCGTCGTACTCAGGTACATTTATTTTGCCAACGTTTCAAGATTCATAATCGCATCCTCAAGGCTATAATAAAGATACAAACGAACTTAAAACCAAGCACTGCATAATCCATTAAAATTACGCAATATTTAATCAAATTTAATGAACATCAGCACGTAGAAAACTTGAAAATAATTTATGAACATCTTAAAACAGGAAATTATACTAAACACTAAAAATATGTACAAAAATCTGTAAGATTCTAAAAACAGTAAAATTATATAAAACACTAAAAAACTAAGGCCATTCTGTACCTTATCCTCGCAAAGGACGGGCAATCACGTGACTGAAAGAGTTTCGTAAAAACAAACAACGAACCTTAGGCGATAAACAACTGGACAGAGGAGGATTGCGTATTTAAAGATGGAACTATCTTTTTTATCATAATGGACTCCAAGATTGTTAGGTCGTTTTCATTATGTACTTGACCTATAATTGTAAAGTCCTTTTCATCAATATATGTTTTACATAACTTAGAATGGTTCCTAATATTTGACTGTTCGGAATTTGTTAATCTACTGCCCGTTCTAAAACTTACGCCCCTGTGAGAATCTGTTCTCACTTTGAGTAGCCTCTTCGTACAACCCACATAAGTCCCGTGATCACATCTTGGGCACGTATATTCATAAATAACATTAGATTTTAGAAGAGGACTAAGGCGGTCTTTCATTTTGAACAGAGACCGATCGTTAATGGATTTTTTGGAACGATTTTAAGGTTTAAGGCCGGGAATTCTTTTTGAATTATTGTCAGGAACTTTTTTCTGAAAAGGTCAACATGAAAAAAAGGGAAGCTCACAAACATTTTTAATTTTGGGGCTGTAAAAACTGATGGTACCTCCATGAACCTAGCACCTAGCATTTTCCTAAGCATTTTAAACAATAGTTTGTCTGGGAAGCAGTTATTTTTAAGATATTGGGAAAGAAAGTTAATTTCCTCAATAAAAGTAAACCAATTAGAGGTATGGGTGAAGGCCCTGTGGAGGAGAGTTGAGATTGTTTGAGTTTAAAATTATAAAAACAAGAACTATAAAAATTGATACCTAACCCAGTAAAAGCCTTTTTTCTAAAAACCCCAGTGTAGAAGCCTTGTTCATTCCTGGACACTAAAACGTCTAGAAAGGGAAGCTTGTTATTTTCTTCTTCATCAAATGTAAATCTGGTATTAGGGTGTAGGGTATTGGCAAACTCTGAGAACTGTTCTGCATTAGGCTAAACTTGTTTCGGAATAAGGCGAAAGTGTCATCAACATATCTAC
The DNA here is from genome assembly GCF_040412425.1 of Macrobrachium rosenbergii. Lineage (NCBI taxonomy): Eukaryota > Metazoa > Arthropoda > Malacostraca > Decapoda > Palaemonidae > Macrobrachium > Macrobrachium rosenbergii. Next base: position 1,295,811 of record NC_089765.1, read on the forward strand.
GATAAAACTGAGGCAGGAAACTAAGCGGGCAATAATCAAAAATACGCTCCTGTGAGAATAGATTCTCACAGGGGCGTAAGTTTTAGAACGGGCAGTAGATTAACAAATCCCGAACAGTCAAATATTAGGAACCATTCTAAGTCATGTACAACATATATTGATGAAAAGGACTTTACAATTATAGGTCAAGTACATAATGAAAACGACCTAACAACCTTGGAGTCCATTATGATAAAAAAAGATAGTTCCGTCTTTAAATACGCAATCCTCCTCTGTTCAGTTGTTTATTGCCTAAGGTTCGTTGTTTGTATTTACGAAACTCTTTCAGTCACGTGACTGCCCGTCCTTTGCGAGGATAAGGTACAGAATGTCCTTAGTTTTTTAGTGTTTTATATAATTTTACTGTTTTAAGAATCTTTCAGATATTTTGTACATATTTTTAGTGTTTAGTATAATTTCCTGTTTTAAGATGTTCATAAATTATTTTCAAGTTTTCTACATGCTGATGTTCATTAAATTTGATTAAATATTGCGTAATTTTAATGGATTATGCAGTGCTTGGTTTTAAGTTCGTTTTTATCTTTATTATAGCCTTAAGGATGCAATTATGAATCGTGAAACGTTGGCAAAATAAATGTACCTGAGTACGACGCCTTTAACTATACACACACACACACACATATATATATATATATATATATATATATATATATATATATATATATATATATATATATATATATATATATATATATGTGTATATGTGTGTGTGTGTGTGTGTGTGTGTGTGTGTGTGTGTTTGCCGTAACATTTATCATGCAAACACACAATCTGTAATGTTTTACAAAGTTTAATATCGTACCTCACAAACGCTTATCTCATATTCATTATAACCCAATGAAAGGCATTGTTAATTAGGAGAGGATTCTTGCAACCAGAAAACAGATCTTATGTTTCAAACCTGGGAAAAGTAACGAGTTAAAAAGTTAATGTAAATCTCAGTGGCTCTAGAGTGCATGAAACAAAGTCTGTATCATTCGTCTGTCTGTGAGCGTGGGCACTTGTCTGTTACGGATGATTCTTTAAGAATGAATCCCCTCATTCTCTGAATTCCTTGACTCGAGTTAAGAATTAAGTAAGAATGCTTCTGCGTGTAAAACAAAACATTATTATTCTTCTGAGATACAGAAAAGTGGAAGTTTTTGCCTTTTGCAAAAGAGGGATTATTATCAGTTAACTAGAGGCTGAGTCAACGCATGTAAGAGAGAGAGAGAGAGAGAGAGAGAGAGAGAGACAGAGAGAGAGATTACCACTGGATTTATTAATGTAATATTCCAAGCCTCGAGTTCACATCTTTCAGTCATGAGAGAGAGAGAGAGAGAGAGAGAGAGAGAGAGAGAGAGAGAGAGAGAGAGATTACCACTGGATTTATTAATGTAATATTCCAAGCCTCGAGTTCACATCTTTCAGTCATGTGTGAGAGAGAGAGAGAGAGAGAGAGAGAGAGAGAGAGAGAGAGAGAGAGAGAGAGAGAGAGAGAGGAGAGATTACCACGGGATTTATTAATGTAATATTCCAAGCCTCGAGTTCACATCTTTCAGTCATGTGTATGTGTGTGTGAGAGAGAGAGAGAGAGAGAGAGAGAGAGAGAGAGAGAGAGAGATTGTCATTGACTTTATCAATATAACATTCCAAGAGACTACACTACCTTTAGAGAGAGAGAGAGAGAGAGAGAGAGAGACCTTACCTTACCTTACAGACCTTACAATTCGAGGTTGCCCCAGGTCCCTCAGTGTGAGGCGCCTTTGATGTCTACCAGAGAGTTTAACGCATCTTCCGGTATATTTTGCATCTTCCAGTCTTGGATGGTCTGGGATGCATCTTAGATATTTGTCGAGCTTATTCTTAAACACATCTACGCTCACTCCTGTTATGTTCCTCAGATGAGCTGGTAGCGCATTGAATAGACGCTGCATTATCGATGCTGGTGCGTGGTGGATTAATGTCCTGTGTGCTTTCCTTAATTTTCCTGATATAGTTTTTGGCACTATTAATCTACCTCTGCTTGCTCTTTTTGATAATTTTAGTTCCATGATATTTTCGGTAATTCCTTCTATCTGTTTCCATGCTTGAATTACCATGTACCGTTCTCTTCTCCTTTCAAGACTATATAAATTTAACAATTGTAGTCTTTCCCAGTAGTCAAGGTCCTTAACTTCTTCTATTCTAGCTGTAAATGACCTTTGTACACTCTTATTTGTGCAATATCCTTTTGGTAGTGTGGGTACCATATTATATTGCAATATTCAAGTGGACTACGTATGGACGTTTTATAAAGCATAATCATGTGTTCAGCTTTTCTTGTTTTGAAGTGCCGGAACAACATTCCCATTTTTGCTTTGCATTTTGCCAATAGAATTGCTATTTGATCATTGCATAACATATTCCTATTCAACATCACACCTTGTTTGTGATTGTCTCATTATTAGGTCCTTTATATGCATATAGCATTCCTACTTTATCACCACAGTTCATTGATTCAAATTTATCAGAGTTAAATACCATCCTATTTATCTCTGCCCATTTATATATTTTATTTAGGTCTCTTTGTAACGAGTTCCTATCTTCATCACAGCAATTTCTCTACTTATTCTTGTGTCATCTGCGAAACTTCTTACTACTGAGTCCTTAACATTACTGTCTATGTCTGCAATCATAATCACAAACAGCAATGCAGCTAACGACCCTGTGGTACACCGGATATTAGTAGCTTCATCCGATTTCTCATCGTTTGCAATCACTATCTGTTTTTCTGTTTTGCAAAAATTCTTTTATCCACTACTTTGTCAACAATGTTATGTTTTCTAATTTTTTTCGCTAATATATTATGATCTACCTTGTCAAAAGCAAAGAGATCTGTATCTTTTTCATTTATCATATTTTTATATATGCTTTCATGGTGGACTAACAGTTGGGTTTGTGTAGTACAAAACCATGTTGTCCTATATTGAACAATCTATTTTTCATTAGAGAGAGAGAGAGAGAGAGATTACCATTGATTTTATTAATGTAACATTCCAAGCCTCGAATGCACTTCTTTCAGGCGAGAGAGAGAGAGAGAGAGAGAGACAGACAGAGAGAGACAGAGAGAGAGACAGAGAGAGAGAAAGAGAGATAGAGAGAGAGAGTGATTACCATTGATTTTATTAATGTAACATTCCAAGCCTCGAATGCACTTCTTTCAGGCGAGAGAGAGAGAGAGAGAGAGAGAGAGAGAGAGAGAGAGAGAGAGAGAGAGAGAGAGAGATTGTCATTGACTTTATCAATATAACATTCCAAGACTCGACTACACTACCTTTAGGAGAGAGAGAGAGAGAGAGAGAGAGAGAGAGCTACCATTGATTTTATTAATGTAACATTCCAAGCCTCGAATGCACTTCTTTCAGGCGAGAGAGAGAGAGAGAGAGAGAGAGAGAGAGAGAGAGAGAGAGAGAGAGAGAGAGAGAGAGAGAGCATCTCCTTAGATTTCTTTCAGGAGAGAGAGAGAGAGAGAGAGAGAGAGAGAGAGAGAGAGAGAGAGAGGCATCTCCTTAGATTTCTTTCAGGCGAGAGAGAGAGAGAGAGAGAGAGAGAGAGAGAGAGAGAGAGAGAGAGAGAGAGAGAGAGAGAGAGGGCATCTCCTTAGATTTCTTTTCGAGAGAGAGAGAGAGAGAGAGAGAGAGAGAGAGAGAGAGAGAGAGCATCTCCTTAGATTTCAACCATAAGATGAAACCTAACATGTTTTCTCTTTACGCAGATACTTTCTGAGTTTCTATATTCAAAATTTATCCAGATTAAAAATATGACAAGACAGATTATTTTATTATTATTATTATTATTATTATTATTATTATTATTATTATTATTATTATTATTATTATTATTATTATTATTATTATTATTATTATTCAGAAGATGAACCCTCTTCATATGGAACAAGCCCACCAAAGGGGCCGTTGACTTGAAATACAAACTTCCAATGAATATTAAGGTGTTCATTTAAAAGAAATTATGGAAGATAATAGGAAATACAAAAGAGGAGATCATTTATTAGAAAAGGAAAAAACATAAAGTAATAAACTAATATATGCAAATATAAAAATATAAATGAATTATTATAATACAAGGTGAACTGTTTTAGGGTAGAAATGCACTGCACCTTCGCTTAATGTACTTTCAAGGTTTCAATTGTACAACATCTTCAGGGAGACTGTTCCACAGTCCAACTGGGTGATGAATATAGGACCTTTGTAATTAAGATAAGTAAGGGTAAAATATTAAAGATACCGATAGACCTATAAGTAACGCCTTTACATGTATATGTATATATATATATATATATATATATATATATATATATATATATATATATATATATATATATATATATATATATATATATATATATATATAAATATATATAAATATAAATATATATAAATATATATATATAATATATATATATATATATATATATATATAAATATATATATAAATATATATAAATATATATATATACAGTATATATATATATATATATATATATATATATATATATATATATATATATATATATATATATATATATATATATATATATATATATATATATATATATATATATATATAAAATATATATATAAATATATATATATAAATACAGTATATATATATAAATATATAAATATATATATAAATATATATATATATAAATATATATATATATATATATATATATATATATATAAATTATATATAAATATATATATATAAATATATATATATATATATATATACATATATATATTATATATATATATATATATATATATATATATATATATATATATATATATATATACTCGTATATATATATACATACGGGCCGGAGCTGAGGGAAGTAATAGGGAAAGGCATCCTCATCCTTTAACAGTTTATTTTCAATGCCGACGTTTCGCGACGAATTCCAAGTCGCCTTTTCAAGGCTATACAATATAATTTGCGAACATTATTAATTCCAATTAATTTATGGTGATATGCAATGGCAACGGCTCTTTATGAAATAAAAACATTTAAAACTAGACAACAGATTCAAAGAAAACCCCATTACAAGTAAAAGGAGCTCACTAAAATCTTAAAACAACCTAATTATATGAAAGAAAGAGCAAGACTAACATAATAAAATAAAAACAGAGTGAGGAAAACTAGATGCCCTATCTAGGCTATAAACAATTCAACAGAAGACGATTGAATGTTTAACGACGGTAAAGTCTTTTTGATAATTATGGATTCTAAGATCGTTAAGTCGTTGTTGTTCTGCAACAGGCCTAGTGCATCCCACGTATATCCCGTGATCACATCTTGGTAAAGTGTACTTGTATACGATGCTGGACGAAAGCAGAAGACTGAGTCGGTCTTTGACCCTCAACGGAGACCCTACTGTTAAGGGATTTTTGAGATAATTTTCAAATTCAAAGCAGGAAAACTCTTTTGAATAATGGATGTGCATTTTCTCCTGAAAGTGTCATCATGCATGAAAGGAAAACTTGCAAAAACTCTAAACCCAAGGACAGCAAGAATTCGTCTCTTTTTAACAGAATCCTTTTTGAGAAGATGAAAATAGTGTACAAACTTTTGCAAAACTTAGGAACAACAACACCCAACCTTTGTGCACTGTTTTTAACTTCTCAAAAAAGGATTCTGCCAAAAAAGGGAAGAATTCTTGCTCTCCTTCGGTTTATAGTTTTGTTTGCCTAATGTCAAACTTAACTTCAAGTTGTTCTCCTAGATTCTGTCTAAACATTTACCTTTCATTTTTCTATGCGGTGAATTATTTCACTCTGAAATGAATGATTTCTGTCTAAATTTTACGTTCAATTTTTTTCTAGGCAGTGAATTATTTCACTGTGAAGTGAATTATTTCTGCCTAAACTCTTTCCCTTCATTTTTTTACGCAATGAATTATTTCATCTATATCCAAAAACATTTAAAACATTTTCGTACGAGTTAACATTTATTCCAAAATTAAGGAGTTTCATTTATCATTCCAACTTGGGCAGTATTCTGTTCCCAGATCGAGATTCTAATGGGAATTAGTCCAATCATAAAGCCTAGTTATTTTTCTGCAGTATTTGATTCTTAGTGATGTTAAGCCAAATTAAGTTTAAGAAAATGTTTAAGATATATTTTGAAGTCCATCATTGTTATTATTATTTGTATTAACGACCACATACTCCATCTAATAATGTTGCTTATATTAAAGTGATTTAAATGTGCATGTATATAACCCTGTGCTTTTTCTATAATCTGTGCTCAAAAACTTGATAGGTAACAAATGTTTTTGCTATAGGCCACTTCTGCTGCTTTCACACTGATGAGATGATGGTAATAATGATTCTGAAGATGATTATGAATAATTGAATGAGTGAATAAGACAGAAAGAGGGATTTTTGGTCACAATTACTAGTATGGAAATAGTGCAGAACAAATCACTGAACAGAGAGGCCTCACAAATTAGTACAAATTCGAGTCATTTGTCAAAACTGAAATATCTTCAGACTTCCATCATTTTTTTTCAAGTTATGACATGTGACCTTTCCGGAGGTTGAGGAAAAACGCATTTTTTAACTTCGTGAATTGGGTCATCTTTATGCGAACTCGTATAAGTGGGTTAAGATAAATAAGACTAATAATTGAAATTTATCTGTGGGTTCCAGGATATGAAATTGAAGTCCAGTTTCCAATGGATTCAATAAAGCATCTTATTCCCTCTTGAAAGTTCAAAGGCAGAATTAAACTAGCAAAAATATCCTTGTCAGGGAATTGGAAAGATCGAGCGAGATGAGAGAAGATGGATGAAGAAAGAAGTAGAAGAAGAAGGATAAGAAGACGCAGAAGAAAGGAAATGGAGAGAGAAACTGCTGAGAGAAGATAGGTGAAGACAGAAGTAAAAGAAGGGTAAAAAGAACAGAAGAAGAAAAATAGAGGGGGAGAGAGAGAGAGAGAGAGAAACTGCTGTACCATCTCCAGACTAATGCGACATAACTATCATGCGGCAAATTGGATACAATTCGAGTACATCGTATTTAAATGCATTAAGGCCCAAACAAGCTCAAGAGAGGATAACATAATAAAAGGATAAAATAATAAAAGACTCGCAGACGCAGTAAAAGCAATGGTCATGGGGTTAGAAAATTAAAAAAATAAATTAAAAAAAGGCCCTTGAGTCACCCTTGTGTGCGTATACTTCTGAATTCAGGAACGACGCAGAATAGCATATTTTTTTTATATAAATAAAGGAAATATTTCCTTAGCAGATTTTATGAGTGTTCACGTAATCGCTTCTAGTGAACTAGTTTTGACCCGGAGGAAGTCAGCGTCAGATTTTTACTCATTTCTCTTAAAATTGGAGGAGACTTGGACGGGCTGAGGAGTGGGCCGGGATGGGGAGTGGACTGGGTTGGTGAGTAGACTGGGTTGGTGAGTGGGCTGGGGTGGACAGGGAGTGGGCTCTGTAGTGGGCTGGGGACTGGGGTATGCTAGAGACTTGGACTGGGATAGGGTATGGGGTGGGCTGGGAATTGATCAGGGGATTGGACTGAGGAGTGAGCCAGGGATTGGGCTGGTGAGTGAGCTCGGGTTAGGCTGGGGATTGGGCTGAGGAGTTGATAGGGAGTGGGGAAGGCTGGGAATTGGGTTGAGAGATTGGGGTAGGGATTGGGATGGGAATTAGGCTGGGGATTGGGCTGGGAGTGAGCTAGAAATGGCTCGGAGAGTGGGGTGGGCTGGGGAGTTGGGTGGGCTGAGGTGGGGTGGGCTGTGGAGTAAGATGGGTTGGGAGTTGAGTGGCTGGGGATTGGGATGGGCAGGGGTGGGGTGGGTTGGAGAGTTGGGTTGGCCTTGGAGTGGGTTGGGTAGTGAGGTGGTCTGAGGTGGGCTGGGGAGTGGGGTGGGCTTTGGAAGGGGTGGGCTGGGGTTTAGGCTGGGGGTGGGTTGGGCTGGGAATTGGGGTGGGCTGTGAGTGGGGTGGGCTGGGGAGTGTGGTGGGCTTTTGGAGTGGGTGGGCTTTGGAGTGGGGTGGGCTGGGCTGGGCTGGTGGGTGAGCTGGGAGTGGGGTGGACTGGAGAGTTTTGTACATGGGGAAGTGGGCTGGGGAGTGGGCTGGAGTTGGGTGGGCTGGAGTTGGGGTGGGTTGGGAAGTGGGTTGGGGTGGGGCATGTTGGGGAGAGTGGGTGGGCTTCAGGAGTGGGCTCAGCTGGGGTTTGGGCTGGGGTGGGCTTGGGAGTCAGCTGGGGTGAGGATTGGGCTGGGCTGGGAGTGGAGTGGGCTGGGGTGGGAGTGGGGTGGGCTGGGGAGTGGGGTGGATTGGGGACTGGGGTGGGTTAGGGAGTTGAGTGGGATTCAGGAGTTGGGTGAGCTTGGGAGTAGGGTGGGCTGGGGAATGGGTTGGGCTGGGTAGTGGGCTGGGCTGGGGATTAGGATGGGCTTCGGGAATGGGCTGGGTTGGGTAGTGGGTTGGACTGTGGAGTGGGCTGGGCTGGGAATGGGTTGGGCTGGGAGTGGGCTTTTCTGGGAGTGAGCTGGGCTTAGGAATGGGCTGGGCTGGGGAGTTGGCTGGGCATGGGCATGGGTTGGGCTGGGGAGTGAGCTGGGCTTGGGCATGGGTTGGGCTGGGGAGTGGGGTGGGTTGGGGAGTAGGGCGGGCTGGGGGTATGGGTGGGCTGGGGGTGGGGTGGGCTGGGGAGTGGGCTTGAGTTGGGTAGTACTTTGGTAACACTTGGTCATTCCTTGGTGTTTTGTTACGTTGGTATTTATATTTTCTTACTTTTATGTTAACTGTATTATCTTATTGGTTTCCCACGGTGTGCTTTATATTTTCTTTTCATAAATGGCCACTTTGTTTTGTGTGTGAATGTTTGTAAATATTAAATAATAATAATAATAATAATAATAATAATAATAATAATAATAATAATAATAATAATAATAATAATAATAATAATGAAGAAATTCACAATGATATCACTGTAAATATATATATGTATATATATATATATATATATGTATATATATATATATATATATATATATATATATATATATATATATATATATATTTATATATATATATATATATTAGTCAATTTATTCATTTTAGTTACTCGTGATTATGAAACTAATAATAATAATTATTATTACTATTATTTCCCACTTGATTATAGCGATGAATTAATTTTCATATGAAATTTAAAATGCAATAGCAAGTAATAATAATAATAATAATAATAATAATAATAATAATAATAATAATATTATTATTATTATTATTATTATTATTATTATTATTATTATTATTATTATTATTATTATTATCAATTCTTTATTTCTCTTCCAGCTGGCTGAGTGCCAATGTCCTCCTGAAGCTGGGTCATGGAGCCATAAACGGGTATAATTGGGGAGGAGATATTCTCTGAGGGCAGTTGCATTAAGAATTATAGCTGTTTCCACGGCATTTAATTTATACCGAGTCTTCTCAATTCTTCTTATCTTTTTTTTTATCAACGTGCAGCTGGTAAATAAGTTTTTACAAAGACATACAAAGATTTCTGTTTTCTTAGGTTGGTGACGAAGTCGGTCCCTGAGGCGTTGATACCTTCTGGGCCTAATCACACAGGACACAAAGGCAGATCACCTGAACGACCTATAATCCCAGCTAAGAGCCACTCTCAAATTCCAATAGCAATTAGGCCCAGAAGGTCTCAATACCTCTGGGACCAACTTAATCACCAACCCGTGACCAACCAAAACGCAACTGAATAACCAACCTGGCAACTGTACACCCACTGCCCCATCCCCGCTTGCTATATATATCCTTGTAACCTGCATGCCATTTCATTTACTCTTTGAAAATAAACACCATAGCGCGTTCGAAACGTCAGAGAAAATAAACCTAAGAAAACAGAATTCTTTGTATGTCTTTGGGAAACCTGATTTACCAACTACATGTTGATAAAAAAAAAGGAAAGAAGAATAGAGAAGACTGTATAAATTAAATGCTGTGGAAACAGCTATAATTTTTAATGCAACTGCCCTCAGAGACGGTCTCCTCCCTAATTATACCCGGTTAAGGCTCCATGACCCAGCTGCGACGAGAGAAGACAACACCACATCCTTCAGGAGCACATTGCTGCTCCGCCAGCTGGAAGAGAATAATAATAATAATAATAATAATAATAATAATAATAATAATAATAATAATAATAATAATAATAATAATAATAATAATAATAATAATTTTACACTTTGATTATTACGAGAAATCAGTTTTTGTTTTGTGAAATTTAAATACAATAGCAAAATAATAATAATAATAATAATAATAATAATAATAATAATAATTTTTCAGCCTTGATTGGAACGAAAAACCAATATATATTGCGAAAATTTTATAATGGGAAATCTAGATAATTAACCTTTTTTATATTTTTAATTACATCTTACAAAACACCTCATAAACAAACAGTAGTATATATGAACTTTTATCTTACAGTCGATGAAATATATTGTCTAACCAAATTGGTCCTCATAAAATGCTTGCAAAATGCTAGGTTCTGATTTGTTCAAAATGAACTGACCAGTATAGGTTCTCCTTGAATAATCTAGTATTAAAATATGCATAGAAAGGTCGTGACCTTCATCTCAAATATGGTCTGAAGGGACTTGGAATTAGCGATGATACGGTGTCCCTTATTTGAGGAATAGAGTGGAAATATAGGAATAGGAACTGGAATATAGATTTTAGGCCAAAGGCCTGGTGCTACGAATTATGAGGTCATTCAGCGCTGAAAGGGAAATTGAGAGCAGAAAGGTTTGAAAGGCGTAACAGGGGGAAAACCTCAAAACATTTGCACTATGAAAGAGTTGTTAGGAAAGGGTGGATAGCATGTTGGAAGAGAGAACATGAGCGGAGATACAGTCAAAGTAACAAAAGGGGTTGCAGCTAGGTGCCTAAGGAAGGGGCACTGCAAAGAACCTTCAAGTGAATTACAGTGCATCACTAGAGTTGCATCGACGCGCGGCACTACCCCTCAATCTGTTTGGTTTTTTATTTTTTTTTTTTTATGATCATCCACAGGCGGTGTTTTTTATGTGAAAAAAACACGAGGGGAAAACTAATGAAATGGGAATTTTTTTGACGGAAAATAAAATCACATATTTATCTTAATCCTGAGAGGCTAAAGACACAAAGAATAAAATTAAGACAAATAAAATTGTGCATAACAAAAAATAAACTACGAAAAAATAAAACAGAAGAAAGTAAGATAAACTGCAAAAACAAAATCAAAAAACAAAAGAAAAAAATAAAAATCAGATAAAAAGAAACCAAAAATGAGCAACAGGTTTTCGAAAACCTGTCTTCAGTTGCATTAGTGGCCGAGCAATAAAAGTAAAGATTGTACCATTGACTACTCTGACGAAAATATTATATAAAGAATTACATAAAGATAATATATATACTGTATGTATGTATGTATATATATATATATATATATATATATATATATATATATATATATATATATTGTTTTGACACGAGAATATCTGGGTTAGCAGGACGCGTCCATGATTAGAACTGAGCAGTTCTCATCTCAGTTTATGCACGCGAGCACACACGCAAATTTATATGTATATATATATATATATATATATATATATATATATATATATATATATATATATATATATATATATATACTATATATATATACATATATACATACACGCACACACAGATAGATAGATATATATATATATATATATATATATATATATATATATATATATATATATATATATATATATATATATATATATATATATATATATATATATATATATAATATAAAGGCAAATGCCACAAAGGAAAAATGAAGCAACGGAGTGGTTGCTAGGCCTTTCGACACACGGTCCTTTGCTAGCAGTCTGCTAGCAAACGCCGTTGTTTCACTTTCGTTCGTGGCATTTACCTTTATTTATACATTCATCACGTTCCATATCTTCGTGAATCAGTTATGCATACATACATACATACATACATACATATATATATATATATATATATATATATATATATATATATATATATATATATATATATATATATATAAATTTACATTTGTGCTCGAGTGTTAAACTGAGATGAGAGCTGCTCAATTCTAATCATGGACGCGTCCTGCTAACCCAGATATTCTCGTGTCAAAACAAATCAACAACAATGAAAGTCTATTGCCCCATCATGGCATCTTATTCAGGACTTCAAAGTCCACCGTTCAAATAATTCATGAAAATTAAAATAAAATCCAGTAAGTTACTCAGGAACAATAAATCCTTTATATAAAGTTATAAACTTAAATTCTTTTAAACAGGTGATGCTTCCTTTCATCACAAAGATTATTTCGAATAAAAACAAGTAAAAAATGCAAAAAACTTTTTTGTACAACCGCTACAGCGTATAACCAGGGCCAATGAAAATAGATCTATTTTATGGGGGTCTCAGTATAATGCTGTATGAGCAGCGGTCCATGAAACTTCAACCACTGCCCGGCGGTGGTCTATGGCTAACTTTAACCTTAAATAAAATAAAAACTACTGAGGCTAGAGGACTGTAATTTGGTATGTTTCATGATTGGAGGGTGGATGATCAACATACCAATTTGCAGCCCTCTAGCCTCAGTAGATTTTAAAAAGGTCCGAGGGCGGACAGAAAAAGTGCGGACAAAAAAAAAGCGCGGATAGAATAAAGTGCGGACGGACAGACAAAGTCGGCACAACAGTTTTCTTTTACAGAAAACTAAAAAAATCTGTATCTAGTCTTAGTAATGAGGTCGTCTGCGTCAATGGTTACCCTTCATTTTTCGTCACAACTCCCAATAAGTAAATCTCAGAATATCAATTCAAAAATCATATTTAATCTCACAACTTTCACAGGAACACAAGGACACTGTTAAATTTATTGTCATAAATCCGAGTCTGAAAGAACTGTCGGAGCGGACATTCAAAATCCAGATTAATCTTCCAACTTTCACAAGTATTCAAAGAAATAAAATCAAATATGTCCATGAACGTTCAGGAACAGCAGCCGAGCATAAAGATGACGTCTGCACTTCTAAAGAAGGATTCTCACATTATTATTATTATTATTATTATTATTATTATTATTATTATTATTATTATTATTATTATTATTATTATTATTATTATTTAGGATTAACCCTATTCATATGGAACAAGCCCACAGGGGCCATTGACTTAAAATTGAATAGAGGGATTCCCCAATATTATTATTATTATTATTATTATTATTATTATTATTATTATTATTATTTAGAGGATTAACCCTACTCATATGGAACAAGCCCACAGGGGCCACTGTCTTGAAATTCAAGAGACGGATTCTCCCAACATTATTATTATTATTATTATTATTATTATTATTATTATTATTATTATTATTATTATTATTCAGAATATGAACTCTTTTCACATGGAAAAACCCCACAGGGGCCACTGAAAGAACTTTCAGAAGATAATGCGAAATACTGAAAGAAGAGATCAGTTATAAAGAAAAATATAATGTTAGATAAATCAATACATTAATAAATTAACTGATAAAAATATAAATAAATTAGTAATATGCAAGGTCAATTGTTTAAGGGCGGTAATGCACTACATCTGCGATTGAACTTTAGACAAAAGCACAGATTCCTCTGGGGTTCTGAGATCTTTTTGTACCACATGTACAGACAAATAGACAGAAAAAAAAAAAAACAGTCAGACAGACTAAATATTCAAAGGTCAGGCGGCATAAAATGAGAGGAAACATTAACGCTTCTGATTATTGCACTCGGTACTTGTATTTTGAAAGATGGCAGATTCTTGCCAGGGGAAACTGCTTTATGTAGTTGTTCTCCTTTAATAAATATATATATATATATATATATATATATATATATATATATATATATATATATATATATATATATATATTTACACACATATATATATATATATATATATATATATATATATATATATATATATATATATATATATATATATATATATATACACATATACATTATATATTCATATATATATATATTATATATATATATATATATATATATATATATATATATATATATATATATATATATATATATATATATATATATATATATACACACACATATACATTATATATACATAGCCTATGTGTGTGTATGTATGTGTGTATATATATATATATATATATATATATATATATATATATATATATATATATATATATATATATATATATATATATATATATATATATATATATATGTGTGTGTGTGTGTGTGTGTGTGTGTTTATTTCGTGAATATATATTTATAACTCATTAGTAATTTAAAATCTTTCACTTTCATTAGTTTATTGCTCATTCATAAATCCACAGTATATCTAATGTTCATACATCTCTGTTCCCTAACTATTAACAGAACGAAGTTAGCCATCTTGAAATGGTATAGAGAATATAAATAGTAATTTTTCTACTCACCTTCAGTGTTCTTGGAAGCGACGACGCCGCTGATAAGAGCCAAGATGAAAGTTACCGTTGGAAGAAAACACATAATTGTCCTTTTTTTTTTATTCACCAACAACGAGTTACTATTTATTGATAATTATAAACTTCTTTTTTCACCAACAACGAATTATATTTTCTTGATAGTTATAAACTTCGCATTTTTTCTCACCAGCAACGAGTTTCAGTTTACTGACTGTTATAAACTTTTTTTTTCATCAACAACGAGTTACTATTTATTGATAATTATAAACTTTAGGTCTTTCTTCACCAACAATGAGTTATAGCTTATTGATAATTATAAACTTCAGGGTTTTTTTATTTCAATGATAATTATAAACTTCAAGTTTTTTCAATTTATTGGTGATTATAAACTTCGAGTATTTTTTCACCAACGAGTTACAATTTGTTGATAATTATAGGCTAAACGTCCAGTTTTTTTGTTTATTTATTGATAATTATAAACTTCAGGTTTTTTCAGTTTATTGATAATTATAAACTTCAGGTTTTTTACAAAAACAACGAGTTACAAATAATTGACAGTCACAAACTTCGGTTCTTTTTTTTTGTACCAACAACGAGTTATAATTATTGATAATTATAAACTTCGCGTCTTTCGAATATATGTATACAAAGTCTAAAGTTCACTGTAATTCGGTAATGTTAGAAGATAAGAATTCAGTTCGTCAAAATCAAAGTTTCCTGCTCAGACGAAAGATCTTTTTTCGCTGTCATTGTTTTTTTTATTATTATTATTATTACTATTATTATTATTATTATTATTATTATTATTATTATTATTATTATTATTATTATTATTATTATTATTATTATTTGAACCTGTTGCTGAATCACTGTTTGAAAAACTAAATTTAAAAAGTAAGGAAATATTTCGTAAACCTTGCTTTAATATATGTTTTTTCAAATCAATCACAATCAGTTTTCGTTCACAAAATATTTCGGGAACCTCTTTTCAACAAAATCCCGTATTTTCTCTGCCAAACACTATTTTTAACACTAAAAAGCACAGTATATATTTCAACAAAATCAAAATAATCTAAAAAAAAAAATCGAACAGATGAATAATAAATAAGAATAAAAAATTCCCTGGTTTCCACTCGCTAATATTCAATAAAACAACTCATTTAAATCCACGAATTAAAAATTACCACTTTTCAGTAACCGTTTCTCTTAAAATCACGCATTTTCTGTGTCAAAGTTTCTTAACACTAAAGCCAGATTAGATACGTCCACAAAATAAAAATAATAAAAAAATTGAATAAATGAAAAATAATTTTCTTCAAAATTTCCTTATTACCACTAACTAATATTAAATGACCATCCTGTTTAAATCCGCGAATTAAAAATTCAAAATATATCCAGTAACCATCCTCCTTAAGTCCACGAATAAAACATTTAGAAAACTGAATTTTACAATCACCTGGCGCCTCTACACTGTCACGCTAAGCACGTACCCTAGAGGAGCTGATACGTCCAACCTCCACTAAGTCCACTGCTCGACTGAGTCGCCAGAGTCGCTGACTGGTTTGAGAGCGCCTTGGGTAAATCACCCTCTGGTATTTTACTACTATTCATTCATAAGTACACACACGTATTTTACTACTTTTCATTCATAAGTACACACACACACGTATTTTACATCTATTCATTCATAAGTACACACACATACACGTATTTTACTACTATTCATTCATAAGCATATACACACCTTTTTCGTATATTGGAGTAAATATCTATACCTTGCCGTATTAAGACGTGTATCCATGTCAAGTTATGAATTAAAATGGAGTGACAGCTATGATATATACATAAATACATACTTGTGTATTCTTATTTTATTACATATGAGATCTGTATACGATACGTATGAGTTACGTATGAGGCTGAAGCTGTAGCTCTTGAAGATGATACATACATAGGCTACATACATAAATACTTACAAGGTTTGTTTTTCTGTTTTGTTGGAGTGATTACACAAAAAGTGCAGCGTGGATTTTGCGAAAATTTAACCGAAGTCCGGCTTCGTTATTGCCAACTAGTTGTTAGGTTTTGGGAGAGATAGGAATCTGGAAATTTATTCCCCTGTTGCGGACTGAAATAACCTCTCTCTCTCTCTCTCTCTCTCTCTCTCTCTCTCTCTCTCTCTCTCTCTCTAAAAATAAAATAAGTCCACTGACTCTGGTAAAATAGTTTCAATCCTTTTCTTGTTGTTGAATATGGTCTCTCTCTCTCTCTCTCTCTCTCTCTCTCTCTCTCTCTCTCTCTCTCTCTCTCTCTCTCTCTCTCTCTCTCTCTCGTAAAATAAGTCCATTGACTCTGGCAAAATAGTTTAATTCTTTTCTTATTGTTGAATGTGATATCTCTCTCTCTGGTTGTATTTATACATATAAAAAAGAGAGTAATAGTAGCGCAGAAGATAAGAGGCAATTTGAAAACCTATTAGATATGCTACTAGAACATAACATTCAGCAAATAAATCACCTGCTAACAAGAAAGGATACTATTTTAGACCTACTATTTGTGAACGAGGTGAATTATGTTAAAGAAATAATAGTGTATAATACGAGTATTTGAAACCATAATGTCATAGAATTAACAGTTCGTTCCAAAGCAAATGAAAACAGAGATAAGCAAGAGACGAAAAAGTGGGAAGGATTTGGAAAATACAATTTCTATAGTAAGAATATAAAATGGTCAAAAATAAATGAAGACTTAAACAAAGAATGGGAAAACATATTTGTAAGTGATAATATACTGGTAAATACGGATATATTATATAAAATATTAGAGAAAATAGTGGATAAACATATACCGAAGAAGAAAAGTAAACATCAGTCATGCATACCAAGAGAGAAGGATCGTGTTCCAGAAAATCAGAAAGTGGAAAAAAGCTCTTGCAAAAGAAAAGAATGCCTGGAAAGTGATGGAACTTTTTTGAAAATGCAGAACAAAAGATAGATTGTACAATCAAAAGAAAATGAAAAACAGGACTTAGAAGAAAAGACCCTACAAAATATCAAGCAAAACCCCAAAATATTTTCCTCGGATGCAAAAAAGATGAATAAAAAAAGAGTAGAAATAGGCCCACTAAGAACTGAAGGCGATTAACGAATGAAAAAAAGAAATATGCAACAAATTAGCCGAAAGATATAAGAGTGAATTTACACCTAGAATTGATAATGAAGATAATGATACAGAAATAAGAGATGAAAATAGTGAATATTTATCGGACATAGATATTAATGAAGTCGATATTGTGCAGGCTATTAATGAAATTAAAAATGGATCAGCAGCAGGACCAGACGGCGTCCCTGCCATTTTGTTAAAGAAAGCAGTATATTCTGTCGCAAAGCCGCTCGCAATATTATTAAGACAAATTGTAGATACAGGCAAGATTTATGATGAACATAAATTAGCATATATTACCCCTATTTTCAAAAGTGGATCAAGACTAGAGGCAAGTAATTATAGGCCTGTGAGTCTAACATCACATATTATAAAAGTGTATGAATGGGTAATGAAGAAAAATATAAGGCATTTAATGAAAAATAGTTTGTTTAATATAGGACAACATGGTTTTGTACCTGGGAAAAGTACACAAACCCAACTGTTAGTCCACCATGAAAACATATATAAAAATATGATACAGGAAAAAAGATACAGGTGTAGTTTACCTAAACTTTGCTAAAACTTTTGACAAGGTAGACCATAATATATTAGCGAAAAAAATTAGAAAACATAATATGGTGGACAAAGTAGGAAGATGGATAAAAGAATTTTTGCAAAACAGAAAACAGATAGCGACTGCAAACGATGAGAAATCGGATGAAGCTACGGTAATATCTGGTGTGCCACAAGGTACAGTGTTAGCTGCATTGCTGTTTGTTATTATGATTGCAGACATAGACAGTAATGTTAAGGACTCGGCAGTGAGAAGCTTCGCTGATGACACAAGAATAAGTAGAGAAATTACTTGTGATGCAGATAGGAACTCGCTACAAAGAGACCTAAACAAAATATATAAATGGGCAGAGGTAAATAGGATGGTATTTAACTCTGATAAATTTGAATCAATAAATTATGATGATAAAGAAGGAATGCTATATGCATATAGGGGAGCTAATAACGTGACAATCACAAATAAGGAAGCAGTTAAAGACCTTGGTGTGATGATGAATAGGAATATGTTATGCAGTGATCAAATAGCAATACTATTGGCAAAATGCAAAGCAAAGATGGGAATGTTGTTCGGGCACTTCAAAATAAGAAAAGCCGAACACATGTTTATGCTTAATAAAACGTATGTAAGCAGTCCACTTGAATATTGCAATATAATATGGTACCCACACTACCAAAAGGATATTGCACAAATAGAGAGTGTACAAAGGTCCTTTACAGCTAGAATAGAAATAGTTAAGGACCTTGACTACTGGGAAAGACTACAATTCTTAAAATTATATAGTCTCGAAAGGAGAAGAGAACGCTACATGATCATCCAGGCATGGAAACAGATAGAAGGAATTACCGAAAACATCATGGAGCTAAAAATATCAGAAAGAACAAGCAGAGGTAGATTAATAGTGCCCAAAACTATACCAGGAAAACTAAGGAAAACACAAAGGACATTAATCCACAACGCACCAGCATCGATAATGCAGCTCTATTCAATGCACTACCAGCTCACCTGAGGGGCATATCAGGAGTCAGAGTAGATGTGTTGAAGAATAAACTTAACAAATATCTAAGCTGCATCCCAGACCATCCAAGATTGGAAGATGCAAAATATACCGGAAGGTGCATTAGCAATGCTCTGGTAGACATCAGAGGTGCCTCACACTGAGGGACCTGGGGCAACCCGGACGAACTGTAAGGTCTGTCAGGTAAGGTCTCTCTCTCTCTCTCTCTCTCTCTCTCTCTCTCTCTCTCTCTCTCTCTCTCTCTCGTAAAAGAAGTCCATTGACTCTGGCAAAACAGTTTAATTCTTTTCTTATAGTTGAATCTCTCTCTCTCTCTCTCTCTCTCTCTCTCTCTCTCTCTCTCTCTCTCTCTCTCTCTCTCTCTCTCTCTCGTAAAATAAGTCCATTGACTCTAGAAAGATAGTTTCAGTCCTTTTCTTGTTGTTGAATAGGATCTCTCTCTCTCTCTCTCTCTCTCTCTCTCTCTCTCTCTCTCTCTCTCTCTCTCTCTCTCTCTCTCTCTCTCTCTCTCTCTCTCTCTCTTAATTTACCCTGCAGTTAAGTGTAAACTGTCAAGTGATATACTAGAGAACAGAAATTATTACAGTCAGCTGACACATACATACATGAGGACTATGTACGGTACTTTTTCTCTTATATTTGAATACTGTGTTGTTATGATGTTGCTATGTTTCAGGGATGG
>NC_089765.1:1323375-1388375 GCF_040412425.1 Macrobrachium rosenbergii
ATGGGCCCCTGTGAAGGGCTTGTTCCATACGAAAGTGGTTCATCTTCTGAATAATAATAATAATAATAATAATAATAATAATAATAATAATAATAATAATAATAATGGAATTTCAAGTCAGTGGCCCCTGTGGTGGGCTTGTTCCATACCAACAGGGTTCATCTTCTGAATAATAATAATAATAATAATAATAATAATAATAATAATAATAATAATAATAATAATATAATAATAATAATAATATTGTCGAATTAATGATATAATTTTTAATTTGACTGAATTCAGGGTGTATAAGAACTCTCTTTACCAGTCTCAGTTTTAACTTGGTATCACCAAATATTCAGTAAACATTAAACTACGAAATAAGCCGTAAACAAAAAGCCGCGGTGCGTTTAAAGAAGCTGTCCAATTCCTTCTGTAAAGAGGTGCTTGAGTCTTGTTGTGTTGTTGACAGGATTATTTTGACCAAACTATTCCGTAACAGCATTCTACATTTTAGCGACACCACTCAGCAACGACGTGACAAAAAAGCTTTCTAACCCACAAATTGTGCTACTTAAATTTCAAGGCTGTCACAAAACAGCATTTAACTTCTCTAAATATATATTATCAAAACATTGTGGGGTAGAGCTGTTAGTTCTCTTCATGCTGTGC
This sequence comes from Macrobrachium rosenbergii, assembly GCF_040412425.1. Taxonomy (NCBI): domain Eukaryota; kingdom Metazoa; phylum Arthropoda; class Malacostraca; order Decapoda; family Palaemonidae; genus Macrobrachium; species Macrobrachium rosenbergii. The sequence goes on from NC_089765.1 coordinate 1,324,030, forward strand.
ACTGTAGACATTACTTAAAGTTCTTTGTAGCGTCCCTTCCTTAGGCCCCTTCATCCATTTTACTGTACTTACGTTCATATTCTTTCTTCCACCTGACTTTCCTCAACCCTCTCCTAACAATTGACTTATAGTGTAACTGCAAAAGGTCTTCCTCCTGCTACACTTTTCAATCTTTTCTATTGTCAATTTCCGTTTCAGCGCTGAATGACCTCGTGGGTCCCATTGCTGGGCCTCTGGCCTAAATTGTATACTCTATTCAATTCAGTCCAAACGAGACGAGTTCCTTCTCTCCTTTTATTTAACCAGATACAAGCCAAAGTTTTGACAGTTCTTTATGCCCCTCGAATTCCTGTCCTAAAGACTAAATATCTTAAGCAGATGCAAAAAATTATTTAATGTTATCGTCTCACAATGCCCTTTCCTTACTCAAAACGCGCTGGGCTCCTTTTTAGTTTTCTGTAAAAGAAAACTACTGAGATGGCTATTTGTCTGTCCGTCAGCACTTTTTCTGTCCGCCCTCAGATCTTAAAAGCTACTGAGGCTAGAGGGCTGCAAACTGCTGTGTTGATCATCCACCCTCCAATCATCAAGCATAACAAATTGCAGCCCTCTAGCCTCAGTAGTTTTTATTTTATTTAAGGTTAAATTTATCGATGATAGTGCGTCTGGCACCGCTATAGATGCCAACAACACAGGCCACCACTGCAACGGGCCGTGGCTGAAAGTTTCATGGGCCGTGGCTGAGAGTTTCATGGGCCGTGGCTGACAGTGTCATACAGCATTCAAAGAAACATCGGGGCATTTTTAATTTTTTTTTTTTTAGGAAGGGTGACCTTGAAACCCTGAAATCCTTTGCCAAACGAGACGATCTTATTATTACTAGGCCGGATAAGGGGGGTGGGGAACCATGATTCTGGATAAGTCTGAATATATTTACAAAATGAATATATATATATAAATATATATATATATATATATATATATATATATATATATATATATATATATATATATATATATATATATATATATATATATATATATATATATGCATATATACATACATACTAAAGGAATGCAAACTTTCAATAAACTGATTAACAAATACCTAAATGAATTATATAAAAATTAACACCATCCTTCATACTCAGCACCAACCCTGATTAACAAATACCTAAATGACTTTATCAAAACCATCCTTCGTCATGCCTGAGGAAATTCTGACTCTCCATCTCAGCTCTCGTCTGCCTGAGGAAATTCTCTCTCTCTCTCTCTCTCTCTCTCTCTCTCTCTCTCTCTCTCTCTCTCTCTCTCTCTATCCTCTACACTTTACAGGCGCCAACTCTGGAGCCGGTTCCTGCTCAACATCCGTGCAACATCTTGCAAGTGATCACGAGAATCACTTCGGTCGAATGATAATATAAGGGGCGGATCCTCCATCTGTTTCTGGAGACCTCCCAAATTTTTTCGCTTCTCTGTCCTTGCGAAAGGTCGTTCTGGATAGTAATGATAAGGGAATATAGACGGATAATCGTTTAGGTGATAATCCGAGGTGTTTATCCAATTTTGAAGATTTGTAGTACTAATAAAAAAAATAGTTTTACCAGACCTCTGGGTTGATTACCAGCTCCCACAGGGCTGAGCGTGGAAAATGGTTGACAAATTGTTTTTTTTTATATTTGAAAGGAGGTCAAATAACTGGGTCCTAACTGCCAATTAAGCAATAAATAAATAAAAATAATAAACAAATAATTAAATAGATGAACAGAATCTCTGTGGGTTCCTCGTTGTGCGAATTCATTGCTGAAAGCTTTCCTGAAGACCTGCAATGTATCGTCTTACAAAAATGCCCCCAGATCACACACACACACACACACACTCATACACAAACGCACGCAAAATAAAGCTGTTATTTGAATCCAACCCTGCCCCTAACGCACGAACACACGCGCACAGAAAAATAAAGCAATCTGATTCTACATCCGGCTGACTGAAATCAGGGGAAATACCTTTAATCAAGAAATACAGGTGTGGTGAGAGAAATGACCTGGACCAGGTATCCGTCTCCTGTTAATATTTTTTTTTTTTTTTTTGAGTTTCCAATGAGGATTTTGGTCGGATTTTTTCTTCATGGTAAATTGCTTGCTTGCTCAGAAAAAAAAAATACGTTAATCTTCCTTCCAAGACGACAAGATGAATGTGCATAAAATCAGTGCACCTCTCGCAGTGCACTGTAGACATTATTAAGGTTCTTTGCAGCGTCCCTCCCTTAGGCCCTAGCTTCTACAACCCCCTTCATTCCTTTTAATGTACCTCCGTTCACATTCGCTGCCCCCCATCTTATTTTCCATGCTCTGCTAACAATTGTTTTAAAGTGCAACTGAAAAATGTTTTCCTTCTGTTACATCTTTCAAACCTTTTGACTCTCAGTTCCCCTTTCAGCGCTGAATAACCTCATCATAGGTCCCAGCGCTTGGTCTTTGGTCTAGATTCTATATTCTATTCTATTCCATACGAATATCTTGTCCGCCATTCTACGTTAATTCTCATACACCTGAGCAGAGGCATCCAAGCATCTCCCGTCTACCTGAGCGGCAAAAGCCTTTGATGTCCTTAACACACCTGTCGGGGCAATTAACGGAAGACTATACCGTCACTCCTTTCAAGTTAAAGGTGATGAACAGTTAACAAAAAGATCTTTGATTTCTTACACCTTTTATCTTTGGGTTCTTTCATATCTGGTGAGGAAAAAGGACGTGATTAGGACATTCTACCTTTGTAGTAGATCTTCCTCGTATTTTGATGATTTACATACATTTATATCTGTTCATTTATTAATTTGCTTTTTATATTTTTCATAACTGATCTCTTCTTTCATTTTTCTATTTATCTATTAATTTGTTATTCTTTTCTTTTTAAACTGGTCTCTTCTTTGTGTATTTCCTGTTACCTTCTGTTACTTCTTTCTACTGAACACCGCATTCTTTGGAATCTTGACACAGACACAATTGCGGGATTTAGTCTCTCTCTCTCTCTCTCTCTCTCTCTCTCTCTCTCTCTCTCTCTCTCTCTCTCTCTCAGACACAGTTGCATAATTTCTCTCTTTCTCTCTCTCTTTCTCTCTCTCTCTCTCTCTCTCTCTCTCTCTCAGACACAGTTGCATAATTTCTCTCTCTCTCTCCCTCTCCCTCTCTCTCTCTCTCTCTCAGACACAGTTGCGTAATTTCTCTCTCTCTCTCTCTCTCTCTCTCTCTCTCTCTCTCTCTCTCTCTCTCTCTCTCTCTCTCTCTCTCTCTCTCTCTCTCTCAGACACAGTTCATAATCTCTCTCTCTCTCTCTCTCTCTCTCTCTCTCTCTCTCTCTCTCTCTCTATATATATATATATATATATATATATATATATATATATATATATATATATATATATATATATATATATATATATATATGGCAAAACGTGCATATCTAGATGGCTATGAGGAGAATGCAGCGATCTACATCCAAAAATATGTAAAAACTGGAGAGAAGGAAATGGATGTAGGTTTAATAAAAAAAATGTAGATACATGCATCCTGTAGCCATGAAGAATAAAAATCAAAATCAAATACATATCAAAAATCAAGATAAAAATGAAGCAAATAAAGAAAGGAACAAAGATCATGTGATGAAGGCAAAAAGCAAGCCAACAACTCATTATGAAATGTCAGCACCACGATATGAGGCATCAGCACCTAGATATAGTGCAAGGAACAAGCAATGTATCTATGATGCTAGGGGATGGTGCAGATATGGAGATAAATGCAGGTATATGCACAAAATGAATAAATATGAAGATGGAAGATCAAATATAATGGAAAAGTTTGATTTTTTAATGTACGAATTTCTGGAAATGAAGAAAAGAACAATTTATCAGAACAGGAAAGAGACATGGGAAAATCCTTATTATTACCCATATTAGGTAATGGAGATAATACGCAAACCATCATAGTGATGAATGCGCAGGGTTTAGTTTCGAGTAACTCAAAAAGAAAGATAGAGTTCTTAGAAGAACTAACCCAAAATGAAAAAATAGAAATAATAAATGTAAGTGAAACCTGGTATTCCCAAGAGACTGGTAATGATGACCAGATAAAGGGTTTCCAAACTTATAGACCAGATAGAAAAAACAGAAATCAAGGGGGAACCGCGATATATGGGAGAGACGCCAATCAAGGAAAAATCTGTGAGAAATATAGTAACACAGAATGTGAATTAATAGCGGTAGAATTTGAATCTGAAAAATTAGTGAACTTTGTAATATGCAGACCCCCTAATACTAAAGAGTTTGACATAATAATTGACAAATTGGATAATATATGTAGAAATCACAAGGACTGGACTATTACTCCTATCCGGAGACTTTAACTTTCCTTTTGTAGAATGGAAAGAACGAATAGGAGACTGTGGTTGTATTTATACATATAAAAAAGAGAGTAATAGTAGCACAGAAGATAAGAGGCAATTTGAAAACCTATTAGATATGCTACTAGAACATAACATTCAGCAAATAAATCACCTGCTAACAAGAAAGGATAATATTTTAGACCTACTATTTGTGAACGAGGTGAACTATGTTAAAGAAATAATAGTGTATAAAACGAGTATTTCGGACCATAATGTCATAGAACTAACAGTCTGTTCCAAAGCACATGAAAACAGAGATAAGCAAGAGACGAAAAAATGGGAAGGATATGGAAAATACAATTTCTATAGTAAGAATATAAATTGGTCAAAAATAAATGAAGAATCAAACAAAGAATGGGAAAACATATTTGTAAGCGATAGTATACAGGTAAATACCGATATATTATATAAAATATTAGAGGAAATAGTGGAAAAATATATACCGAAGAAAAAAAGTAAACATCAGTCACGAATACCAAGAGACAGAAGGATCTTGTTCCAGAAAATCAGAAAGTGGAAAAAAGGTCTTGCAAAAGAAAAGAATGCATGGAAAGTGATGGAACTAAAAAGTAAGATAGAAAATGCAGAACCAAAGATTATACAGTCAAAAGAAAATGAAAAATGGGACCTAGAAGAAAAGGCCCCACAAAATATCAAGCAAAACCCTAAAATCTTTTATTCATATGCAAAAAATCTGAATAAAATAAGAGTAGAAATAGGCCCTCTAAGAATGGAAGGGCGATTAATGAATGAAAAAAAGGAAATATGTAACGTATTAGCAGAAAGATATAAGAGTGAATTTACACCTAGAATTGATAATGAAGATAATGATACAGAAATAAGAGATGAAAATATTGAATATTTATCAGACATAGATATTACGGAAGCCAATATTGCACAGGCTATTAATGAAATTAAAAATGGATCAGCAGCAGGACCAGACGGCGTACCTGCCATTTTGTTAAAGAAAGTGGTTCATTCAATCGCAAAGCCGCTCGCAATATTATTGAGACAAAGTATAGATACAGGCAAGATTTATGATGAGCATAAATTAGCATATATTACTCCTACTTTCAAAAGTGGTTCAAGACTAGAGGCAAGTAATTATAGGCCTGTGAGTCTGACATCTCATATTATGAAAGTTTATGAAAGGGTAATGAAAAAAAATATAATGAAACATTTAATGAAAAATAGATTATTCAATATAGGACAACATGGTTTTGTACCCGGAAAAAGTACACAAACCCAAATGTTAGTCCACCATGAAAGCATATATAAAAATATGATAAATGAAAAAGATACAGATTGGTTTACCTAGACTTTGCAAAAGCTTTTGACAAGGTAGACCATAATATATTAGCGAAAAAAATTAGAAAACATGATATGGTGGACACAGTAGGAAGATGGATAAAAGAATTTTTGCAAAACAGAAAACAGATAGTGATTGCAAACAATGAGAAATCGGATGAAGCTACAGTAATATCCGGTGTGCCACAAGGTACGGTGTTAGCTGCATTGCTGTTTGTGATTATGATTGCAGACATAGACAGTAATGTTAAGGACTCGGTAGTGAGAAGTTTAGCAGATGACACAAGAATAAGTAGAGAAATTGCTTGTGATGAAGACAGGAACTCGCTACAAAGAGACCTAAACAAAATATATAAATGGGCAGAGATAAATAGGATGGTATTTAACTCTGATAAATTTGAATCAATAAACTATGGTGATAAAGAAGGAATGCTATATGCATATAAAGGCCCTAATAACGAGACAATCACAAATAAGGAAGCAGTTAAAGACCTTGGTGTGATGTTGAATAGGAATATGTTATGCAAAGCAAAGATGGGAATGTTGTTCGGGCACTTCAAAACAAGAAAAGCCGAACACATGATTATGCTTTATAAAACATACGTACGTAGTCCACTCGAATATTGCAATATAATGTGGTACCCACACTATCAAAAGGATATTGCACAAATAGAGAGTGTACAAAGGTCATTTATAGCTAGAATAGAGGAAGTTAAGGACCTTGACTACTGGGAAAGACTACAATTCTTAAATTTATATAGTCTTGAAAGGAGAAGAGAACGCTACATGGTAATCCAAGCATGGAAACAGATAGAAGGAATTACTGAAAACATCATGGAGCTAAAAATATCAGAAAGAGCAAGCAGAGGTAGATTAATAGTGCCCAAAACTATACCAGGAAAGCTAAGGAAAGGACACAGGACATTAATCCACCACACACCAGCATCGATAATGCAGCGTCTATTCAATGCGCTACCAGCTCATCTGAGGAACATAACAGGAGTGAGCGTAGATGTGTTTAAGAATAAGCTCAACAAATATCTAAGATGCATCCCAGACCATCCAAGATTGGAAGATGCAAAATATACCGGAAGATGCATTATCAATTCTCTGGTAGACATCAGAGGTGCCTAACACTGAGGGACCTGGGGCAACCCAAACGAACTGTAAGGTCTGTAAGGTAAGGTAAGGTCTCACACACACATAGTTGCATAATTTCTCTCTCTCTCTCTCTCTCTCTCTCTCTCTCTCTCTCTCTCTCTCTCTCTCTCTCTCTCTCTCAGACAGTTGCATAATCTCTCTCTCTCTCTCTCTCTCAGACACAGTTGCATAATTTTTCTCTCTCTCTCTCTCTCTCTCTCTCTCTCTCTCTCTCTCTCTCTCTCTCTCTCTCTCTCTCCTAAACACAGTTGCATAATGTCTCTCTCTCTCTCTCTCTCTCTCTCTCTCTCTCTCTCTCTCTCTCTCTCTCTAAACACAGTTCATAATGTCTCTCTCTCTCTCTCTCTCTCTCTCTCTCTCTCTCTCTCTCTCTCTCTCTCTCTCTCTCACACACCCTCTTAGCCACTTTACCTAACTAGCTGTCCAGTGGCCGTCCATTAAATTGCCTACTGCAACTTTATCTCCAGTAATGGACTCCTCTCAGGATATATTGCAGCATCCTTCGATCCTTTTCATTCATCCTGGGATCCTGAAAACACGACCCAGCCACGCCTCCTCAACCCTTCGTGGGTCCAACATAAGGTCAACCAGAGCACCTGTCATTGGTTGATGGGCAATTTGTCTCTACTAATCAGGCCTTGCCTCGGTCATTCAGTCATGAATTATTAGGACGTATCACAATTAGTCAGGTGGCATGACCTCTTACATAACAAAATTATTATTATTATTATTATTATTATTATTATTATTATTATTATTATTATTATTATTATTATTATTATTATTATTATTCAGATTTCCTGCTCATTCTTCCTTTTTAGCAAACTATAGCCAGAGCCACATTTTCTCTTTTCTAAATGGGAAGCCCTCTTCCAGAGCACATTATTATTATTATTATTATTATTATTATTATTATTATTATTATTATTATTATTATTATTATTATTATTATTATTGGCAGCTGTTTCGGTGTAGCCATTTATTATCATAACTTTTAATTTCATATAACTAAACTCAGTACATTCTATTGTTTCTAACCAGCCTATCTTTGCATATGGCCCTGAGCTGAAATGAATTATATTATCATTGCTTTTATTAATTATTATTATTATAGCATTTACTCCTTCCCAAACATCCCCATACCCACACAAACCTCTTACTTATCTAGAATTATCGTCTAATGCCCGCCAAGATCTAGACAGAAATATTTGATGTCTAGACGTCTGAAGGGAAGACCACACACATGCACACACACTCAGACGCATCGAGACCTTCTCATCTCATCCGCCATCTGGGTCACTGCAAAGCCACGTAGACAGACAGACATAGACAGACAGATAGGCATAGATAGACATACAGACAGTAGACAGACAAACAGATAGAAGTACAGACTGATAGACAGACAGATAGAAGGACAAACTGATAGACAGAAAGATAGATATAGACAGACAGACAAACAGATAGAAGGGCAGACTGACAGATAGACAGATAGAAGGACAGACTGATAGACAGACAGATGGACATAGACAGACTGATAGACAGGCAGACTGATAGACAGACAGATAGACATAGACAGACAGACTGATAGAAGGACAGACTGGTAGACAGACAGACAGACATAGACTGACAGACAAACATATAGAGAGACAAATAGACAGACAGACAGACAGACAGACACACAAATAGACAATAGACAGACAGACAGATAGAAGGACAGACTGATAGACAGACAGACAGACAGACATAGACTGACAGACAAACATATAGAGAGACAAATAGACAGACAGACAGACACACATATAGACAATAGACAGACAGACAGATAGAAGGACAGACTGATAGACAGACAGACAGACAGACATAGACTGACAGACAGACATATATAGAGACAAATAGACAGACAGACATATAGACAGTAGACAGATAGCCAGATAGAAAGTCAGACAGACATATATAGAGAGACAAATAGACAGACAGACAGACAGACATAGAAACAGCCAGGATGACTGATGATGGATAAGGTGAATTTGGAGTTTATAAATTACATAATTTTTTTTATGTCAGATTTGTTGTCTCTGAGGTTCCCTAAATAACAAATATTACGGCATAAAGACTTTTATATGTAATTAGGATATATTTCAGCAGACTTGCAGGATGATGCAGACGCATTATTATTATTAGTATTATTATTATTGTTTAGATGAACCATATTCATACGGAACAAACCCACCAAAGGGGCCATTGAGTTTAACCAACGTCGTGATTTGTTAAGTTTGGCCAAGTAAACATCACAAACTTCCAGACTCAATACCTTGACATCACAGAATGCTTCAGAGAGCAATAAACGATAATCCCAGAATCTCTTTAATGTTAGATAAGAAGAAAATCCCTACTTCCAGACGGTACAGGACAAAACCTCCAGAATAAACGACCATCTAAAAATATAAGATTGCCATGAAGGGGGAGAGTAAAATCTAGCCTTGAATACTAAGCAAGCAGCGCAGGCATTACTCAGTCTACCGAGAGGTGTTTAAACTGCGCGAGAAATTGCCTCTGAAGATGTTTATATGGGGCCTCCTCCGTCAGGAGAAGCACTCTTGAATAATTTTTGTTAATTTAACTGAACTAAAATGTAGACTTTAGGCCGAAGGCCAAGTGCTGGGACATGTGAAAGGGAAAATGAGAGTAAAAATGTTACAAAGGTGTAACAGGAGGAAGACCTCGCAATTGCACTATGCAACAATAGTTAGAAAAGAGTTGAGGAAAGTAAGATGGAAGAAAGAGTATATGAATGCAGGTACAGTAAAAGGAATGAAAGGGGTTGTAGCTAGGTGCCTAAGGAAGGGACGCTGCAGAGAACGTCAAGTAATGGCCTACAATGTATTGCGTGAGGAGCACAGACGGCACTTGCAGGGACTTATACGCTTGGGATAAAGTTCTTTCGTTGACTGATGGTCAGACCTGAGTGTTAGATTGTCTGATTGATTTATGTTTTCTAAAACTGGCGTCATAAAACCTAGGTTATTGGCGCCGTAATAAAATTAAATAGGAAACTTAAAAAAATAACAAATTTAAAAAAAGTTTCATATAAGAAATATGCGTCCACTGTAGTCCTGAGTTCTTGTCCTTCGCTGGTTCGAGCCCACGGGACGACGAACTTATTATCAACTAAAAAAATTCCCCTTCGGTAACATATATGAAAATATATTATTTCCGAGGTAGAGCGAATTGGATATTAAAGGACGTTTGTAGCTTACTGACTGTATATGAATCACGGTGATGTGATAAAAAGTCATAATATGGCTGCGTGCGACAAACGCATTACACGGTTAGTATGGCAGAGGTGGGTGGATATCGTCTCTAAATACAAACACCTGAGTTCGACGGGCGATTTGTATATGGGAGACGATATCCACTTATACCTCACTTGCTGGCCGCATGGGTTAATGCATCCACTGTAGTCCTGAGTTCTTGTCCTTCGCTGGTTCGAGCCCACGGGACGACGAACTTATTATCAACTAAAAAAATTCCCCTTCAGTAACATATATGAAAATATATTATTTCCGAGGCAGAGCGAATTGGATATTAAAGGACGTTTGTAGCTTACTGATTGCATATGAATCACGGTGATGTGATAAAAAGTCATACATATATATATATATATATATATATATATATATATATATATATATATATATATATATATATATATATATATATATATATATATATATATATATATATATAATATATATATATATATATATATATATATATATATATATATATATATATATATATATATATATATATATATATATAATATATATATATATATATATACATATGAACACACACACACACACATATATATATGTGTGTGTGTATAAATATATTTATATAAAACCATATCTGTTGATACATATTATATACTACGCACACCTACACATATACTGTATATGTATATGATGATTTAAAATTTGTTGAGGAAGCCCGCCTCCCTAACTAATCTATATTACAATCCTCCCCGAGGACTGTGCTAAGATGTAAATAAAAAAAAAAAACATTGAAAGGAAAAAGAAAGTTTCTTATATAATTTTTTGCTCTAGGTATTTACCAGTACAGTTCGGTAACTGCAGCACAAGACAGCTCGGTTGGTTTTGCTAATCCAGAGGTCCACATAAAGTCCACATGAGGACTCCTATTCACATCACATAACACATGAATTTAAAAACTCACCCTTGCATATTTCAATGAGAATAAAAAATTTACAAAATAAAACGCAGTTCGTATCCAAATACTCATTTTTTCTAGACTTGCCGTCTTCCAACCCGGGCCAGACTAAAACATTAATTAGGTTACGTTTATCATAAGATCCTTAACGGGAATGTTACTGTTTATGATTTGGAGAGAGAGAGAGAGAGAGAGAGAGAGAGAGAGAGAGAGAGAGAGCGATTAACTTTAGATGATAATTTGATTCCAGTTGGAATGGCCTGTTCTTTACAATATACAGTAGTTCTTTGAGGGTAATTAAATGAACAAATAAAATTCCAAAAGCAGTATATGTATATAGGACTTTCAAGACAGAAAAATCAAAACCGATAGAAATTGTATGCAAATGAGTTTACACAAGTATATATATATATATATATATATATATATATATATATATATATATATATATATATATATATATATATATATATATATATATATATATATTATGGATTTGCGGCCAGGAAGATTAAAATATGACCTAGTTCTAGTATGGGTTAATAGGGCAGCAAAACATAAACCAAAAAGAGCGTGGAAAGGAGGTTGAAGGTCGCCAGAGAGATACCCTGATTAAGTAAATGAAGTAAATGTTAATTTAGTAACACTGTAGAGAATAAAATTAACATCAAGGTGTACATAGCATCTCTCAATCTGATAGTATCAATACAATGATGAACAAAAAAAAAGCACTCTGCAACGGGAAAATTTGTCCCACAGATAATTAAGTTATTCTTGAACGCCACGGTTCGTCGGGTTGAAATTCAGGAAACTTGTGTCAGGGAAGATGTCTGATGAGTATAAATTACCTCAATAGACTTATCATATGGACATAAATAACAAAAGCAAGATTCTAACAGGCTATTAATTCAAAGGAGAGAATTAATTCATTAATTCACTGAGTTCAAAGGGACACTTGACATAAATTCACTGTACTTGTACAGAACAAGGGAAGTGATAATGGAAGACGAAAAGTTCGAGATAAAGAATAGAGCTTAAGGGCGGACTTCTCTCTTATTCCAGACATACCTTATGCAATTTGTCTATGCTTTTAGCAAAGTATGAGTGGGCTCTTCCTCTCGTCAGTGGAGTTGGCAAGCTAGCTCAATGGTTGCCTCACTTCAGTCATCAATGAAGCGAGATCAAGGCCGCCCCCTGGAAGCTCTGTAAGCGTGGAAGAGATCTTCCTTCTCCAGTGGCTCGCTCGATAATGACTGCTTTGTCTCCAAAACAACAACTTCTCTCTGGCCAACAGTATGTCCTCTGGCTACTTTTCTCCCTTGGACAAGTCCTGGAAACAAAAAAGGGTTCAAAGCGGAGAAGAGAACAGGAATTTGAGGACAGAGGTGTTCTTTCTTGGGGAAAATTTAACACAAGAGGAAGCTTGGGCTCGATTTCTCAGCCCTAAAGTACCACGTTGCTCTATAATTTTATTTGCTCCTTTAAAACTGAGTGCTCATTTTGTTATCAAGCAAAAGGGCCAATATTGATAACTATATATATATATATATATATATATATATATATATATATATATATATATATATATATATATATATATATATATATATATATATATATATATATATATATATATATATATATATATATATATATATATATATATATATATATATATACAGGGTGTTTGAAATTAGAGCCCCCTCTACAGCATAAACTAATATTGATATGGACAAAAACAAAGTAATTCAGAACAGGTATTTATTTAAGTTTCTCTCTGAGTATTTATTTTGTGTGGTCTCCATCTGCCTGTACCACAGCCTGCATTCTTGAGGGGTATGATTTCAGCAAATTGCAAAAAAGATGAGACTCAAACTCCATTTCCCTGAGCACTTTGATCACCTCTCTTCGCAGGTCGCCGAGGCTTGGTATACCATCATAGTTCACTGTGTGCACTTCAACATGATCCTTCAAGTTACTACCAATGTTTTCACACACATTAAGGTCAGGGGAGCTACCTGGAAATTCACTTGACAAGAAGAAATCGATACCACTGTTTCGAAGCAGCTCCTGTGTGAAGAGCCTTGAAACATGGTGCCTTATCATGCAAAAATGTGACTTCTTCAACAGATAACGCATTTTCAGGATCTTTGAGGAAAGGAAATACTCCACCAGTGAGCACAGTTTCTCTAAAGTATTCACCATTCCATGACTGTCCTTTTTCTTTGATGGTCCGCATTAACCGTTTGGCTGTGAAACAGAGAAAAATTCCCAAACATTCAGGAAATTTCTCAACTTGGCGATAGCACACATCATCGCTGATATCATCCAACTTTGCAGCCCAGATGATGTCATTTTTATGATTTGGCTTCCTGACTGTGTAAATGAAGAATTCATCTGATGCGGCAACTTGGAGAATGTCAGCTTCATCCCAGTCTTTAAGAAATGAACCAAAAACCATGCACGGACTTCTCTCTGTTACTGAGTGGTGTTGGGCTTGCTGATAACATGAAATGGTTTGATACCAGATTTTTTCACCTCACGATATACAGCACTATAACTTCTCTTCTTTCCCCTTTTTGTTTCTAATTCAAGCACCAAGTTATGTAGACTTTCTTGATCTACCCACTGCCTCAGCTATGATGTTTTTTGACTCCTGAGAAAGGACTTCAGGCCTTCCAAGCTTCTCACTCTTTTTGCGATGACAGTCATATGGATTTTTGTTCCAGTTTCTTTTAACAAAGGATTCATCTCTTTTAATGTATTTAGCTATCCAGGAACGTGAAATGAAGGATGTGCCAGCATCCCTGGCCTCTCTGAAGGTTATAGCCCGGAAGCGGTCAATCCATCTGATTTCCTACGAGTCGTTAGCCATGGCTGTATCTAACTCTGTCACTCAGTATGAAAATACAAGAAATGTAAAATGAAAAATAGCTTAATAGAAACTTAAAATAATGTACTTGGAGATAGGCTATAGCAGAAAACTTCATAACTTTCCATTTGTTCTGTGGAGGTGGGGGGGACTCTAATTTCGAAACACCCATTGTATATATATGTATATATATATATATATATATATATATATATATATATATATATATATATATATATATATATATGTATATATATATATATATATATATATATATATATATATATATATATATATATATATATATATATATATATATATATATATATATATATATATATATATATATATATATATATATATATATATATATATATATATATATATATATATATATATATATATATGTATATATATATATGTGTGTGTGTGTGTGTGTGTGTATTTCTACAAGACTATGCAGACAGTATGATTTCATCTGCGAATCTCTTGCAAAGCCAGCCCACTTGCCTCAAATTAGAATAAAACGAACAACCAAAGAGAACAGAGAACTGTTTGTCAGGTCAACTAGACTCCCCAGATTTAGACTTTCCCTAGTCCTTATCTAAAGCCCCCCTCCCCTCCCTTTCCCCCTCAGATCTTAATCCCACTTTCTCTGGAAATGGTGATTCTCGCTCTCTCTTCCTCTCTCACAGGACCCTGGCATTAGCGGATTAACGGCCACCTGCATAGCCAGAGGACACTAATAGTGAGTTGGTGCACGGACGGATCCTACCTTCCAAGGATTGGCGCCAGATTAAGGTGCGGTGCCCCGTGAGGACTGCATGGGCCTACCTCCCATCATGCATCTGTGACTGTGGGAACCGCATGGATTCAGCTCCCACCATGCATCTGTGACGTGGGTCAGCCGCTATAAAAGGGAGCTACTGACTGGCGCCCGGAAAGGCAACAACTTGAGATTCCGAGAGAACCAGATGAGAGGCGACTCAGCCTCAACCCTTCACCCCTCTACCTCTTGACCTAGCATCCACAAGTCATACCTTTGCTTCCCCTCCCACAAGTGCCTTAGTCCATCATCAATAGCCATGGGAAGTCCTTGAGAATAAGGTAATGTGAGACATGGAGATTGCAGGTCACCTTTCCTCTTTTCTATTACTAATTATTTTCATTATACCTTCCTTTCTATACCTGGAGTGATATTAGTGACCTGCTTGTTGATTATTACTGTGCATTGATGAAATGTTATTATTGTGTTGTGTGAATATTTGTGAGAGAAGAATCCCCTGCCTTCAGCAGAACCTCCTCAGTGCCAAAATCCATTCATCAGGAAATCTCTTGACTGTATCATTGCTGATCAAATCTAACGCTATGAACAGATTCTGCCCCCATTGTATGCTCCCCTCGTGCCCGCTTAGACGGGGGTGCTCTTGTAGAATCTTCCTGCAACGAGCGCCAAGAAGGCCCTCTCACCCAAAGAAGTAATTCATGTATTCCATCAGTCGCCCCCCTCAATAGTGCCGGGTCACGTCCTGCTCGTGTGTGTTGTCCCCCTGCTTTATTAATTGTTATCAAGTAACTTCTCAAGTATCAACCATTGCTGTATTGTATCAGGACCCTAGTGGCCCTCCACAACCTTAAATTGTCAATACATTCTTGTCATTATTTTGAGATTTTCTCTTAAAATTACCTGTATAATTGACTAATTGAATGATATTGCTATGTGTGGAAGCATAGTTGGATGCAACCCCTTGTGCCAATAAACTCAAGGCCCCACATTCACATCCAGCATATAATATATATATATATATATATATATATATATATATATATATATATATATATATATATATATATATATATATATATATATATATATATATATGTATATATATGTATATATATGTGTGTATGTATACATATATATGCATTTATTTATATATATATATATATATATATATATATATATATATATATATATATATATATATATATATATATATATATATATGTGTGTGTGTGTGTGCGTGTATGTATATATGTATAAGCATTTATATATATATATATATATATATATATATATATATATATATATATATATATATATAAGGTAAAATCCACGAAGGAAAGGGAAACACTGGAGTGCTGCAAGGCCTTTCGACTGTCTGTCGTCCTTTACTTAGCAGTCTTCGTGGATTTTACCTATATTTATATATTCATCACGTTCCATATTTTCGTGATTCAGTTATAACACACACACACACAAAATATATATATATATATATATATATATATATATATATATATATATATATATATATATATATATATATATATATATATATATTTATATATATATATATATATATATGTGTGTGTGTGTGCATATATATCTTGGAAAAAAGTCTGTTCCATGAAGTCAAATCTGAATGCTGGAAAAAATACATGTCCCTCCCATATATGTATCTATCTCTCTATCTGTGCATGATTGCAAAGATTGAATGTAAACAAACGTGTTAAACCTATTTACAGGAATTTTTACAGGAAAACAAGTCTGCAATTTCCACTGAGTTCATATATGTGTACATAGTAAATATTTATGCTATATATATATTTACAAGTGTGTGTGTGCTTTTCATACATTTAAATCTGTATTTAGAAACTTAATCAGTTATACGTTTGTTCTGTATTGATAGAAATAAAAATGAAATCACGTTTTATTAGAAATATGAGATTTCTGTTTACAGAACATACATTTTCGTAATGTTTGCTGCCGTAACAATATCATTTCAAAATGAACTATGTAGCTAGAGAGTGACACATCAATATCAAAAATAATTTTTTCTCCATCGAAAACTCATCGTTACAAAATGACTTTGTAACTGGAGATTGATAACATCAACAATTATTTTTCCTCCCTTTTGCAAAATTTTCCAGTTTGTTAATTAACAGACTCTTGACCCTTGTTAATTTTATAGCACAGGGTTTTGAAAATATGCAAATTAGGGCAGGCTTTGATTGAACATTAATGAGTCATTTTCCACTGACACTGTTTTTCTGTTTTTGAAAGCGAATTATTTTCGTTTAATAATTCATATTAATTATTTTTACATTTTTTTCTGTATTTGATTTTGTCTTTCTGTGCTCTAGGAATGGAGGCTTATTTCTGAAGCTAGAGCAACAAATAAATTTTACTGAAGCATTTGATTTCCGTGCACTTTTAAATTTCTCTCTTCTCTCTTTATATATATATATATATATATATATATATATATATATATATATATATATATATATATATATATATATATATATATATATATATATATATATATATATATATATATATATATAAAAGAGAGAGAGAAATTTAAAAAGTGCACGGAAATCAAATGCTTCAGTAAAATTTATTTGTTGCTCTAGCTTCAGAAATAAGCCTCCATTCCTAGAGCACAGAAAGACAAAATATATATATATATTACTAACAGGACCTCATTGAGACAGGATGGTATCTAAGGGAGATAGTTATTCAATAAAAGTTACAAGCTTTCCAGACTAACACTCCTCATTGTCAAGTATGTGTCAAATGACTGGACACATACAATTCACTATAATCAGACGTCGGTAGTCGCCAAGCACTGTTGGAAAAAAGACCACAAAATAGACTAGGAAAATATGAATTTTTTGTACAGGAACATAAACAAAATGGCCAGACTAATTGCAGAGAATTCCTTCATAACATGTGCAAACAATGTAATGGCAGGCAACACTGGAAACGGGTTTGAAGACAGCCTATCAGGAAAAATCGTATACTGGGCAATAGAAAAGAAATGCAAAAACACAAGAAACAGCATGGAAAATTCACACCTGGAAAGAACTGGGGACAGAGAAAGGCCAAAGTCACGAGTGCGAGGCCACGCAGAAGATGGAGGATAATCACAGGAGCAGGGTTTTAATCCACTGCTCTCACACACACATTCGACGAATACTTGACAAAGAGGACTGTTAGTCCTGGAAAGCTTGTAACTTTTATTGAATAAATATCTCCGCTAGATACCATCCAGTTTCAGTGAGGTCCTGTTAGTAATTGTATTAATGCACAGATAATTGTGTAAGTGATGAAATATATATTGTTGTAATTTTAAAGCTGGGGTCTTGCTTGATAAATGGGGTATACTAGTATGATACGCAACTTACCTTAATTACCACAAAATCTGGAATCTGGCCTTAGGGACAGCAAAAACTACAAACAACAAAACACGGCTGAAGGTCTACTTCAAGAGGGGAGTGATTATATAAACTCTGGAGTTTAACTTAACTCATTATATTTACAAAAGAAAACACATCAGAAGAATGGTAGTGTAATTCTGGGGTAATAAGGCGAGAGCGAATGACGGGGAATTTCCTGGAGGGAATATATTGGGTTGCCTGCTTCAAAAGTTGTTGATAACAAAGTAGCGAGGGCCGCTAAGCACACAAGGTGATACACAGATCCACAGCTGAAGATTTCAAATCTGCAATAGAAACACTTACGGTTACTCAACCGACACTAGCACTGTAATGAGGGAATTGAGGAATTGCATAGAAGATGCCTAGACTGAACTCGATTCCAGTGACTCGAACATCATATACTTATGTTACACTTCTCGTAAATGCTTTGCAAATTTAACAGCACAAAATATAAAGCAATACAGGTCTCACTGTAATTATATCGCACTATGAAAAGAAAGGAACATAGTCAGAGGAGAATAGGGAATGTGGCTGATGAAAAACCTTCAATCCTGGTACTTTACCTTTCTTTAGGAGCTGCAGTTCTCTTCTTATGAGGGCCAGCGAGAGTGAGGGCAAGTGAATTAATTCACAACAAAAGTTACTTTGGATACTGCCTGCCACGTGTCAAAAAAATGGAGCAATGGACGGAGCTCTGGTGTTCGTGCCACCACCATCAATTCTGAGAGAAAACTGCTCTCTCCAAAGCCCTTTATAGCTTCGGAAGTTACAGCTTTCTCTTCCTAGATGGCGTTGTGATCACTCTGCCCACGTGGCTCCGATTTCAAAATGGTGGAACGCACGTGTTCAGTCCACCAGCTGACCTGCCTCAGGCGACGATTAACTCTGATCGGGTCTGCACCTGGAATTAAGGGATTTCCGACAGCACTTTGGACAAGAAAGGGGATTAAAGGGTTTTTCCCTCATAGGCAGTGGTGAGAGAGGTTTTAGTGGCGAATTTGCCTACAGTGAATCATACGAAATTGACCTTATTGAATTACTTAGTCCTTTTTGCTTTAAATTATTGCATGAAAGATGGCGTAGGAGGGAATGTTCTTAATAAAATAATATATATATATATATATATATATATATATATATATATATATATATATATATATATATATATATATATATATATATATATATATTATATATATATAATATATGAATTATCTTTATGTAAAAAAATATCGAAAATAGAGATAACGCAAGAATAAATGATATATACAAAACAATGAAAAATATTTACAATCGCACCTTCCACACTTGAATTCAATATTTACAATGTAAAAAATCGAGCTTAGAAAAATTGAAGTCGAAAAAGGATAACGCAAGAATAAATGACGTGGACTGAATACAAAACAATGAAAAAAGATTTAGCAATTCTGCTGGAAAATATTACTTTTTGAATTGAATATCCAATCGTTAGTCCTTTGATAAAGTCGATTAAAAGGTAATTTATCCTGAAGGTAATTTATATTGTGTGAAGGCTAAACTTAGTTGTCACTGTTAAAAATCAGCTTTTTAAAAAGACAGAGAGAGAGAGAGAGAGAGAGAGAGAGAGAGAGAGAGAGAGAGAGAAAGAGAGTGAGCCTGTTAATTTGATGACAGTTATACACTGTGCAAATTAATCTCTTTTTTCACGTACGTTGCAATGCGCCCATCGTTAGTCCTTTGTGGCTATGCCAGGATCGATTAAACATTTTATTTACCTCAGTTCAAAGCAATTAAATGCATTATGCAAATAACCCAACAAGAAATGAATAAAACAAAGCAAAGATTAAAATCCATTTCATTCAACTCTAAACTGCAAAAACCCTTCTGATTGAACAACAGCATAGCCTGAAATATCCAAATTTCCCCAAATCAATAGTTAAAAATACAGGCACATGTTTTCATTCATCATTTTATGATAGAAAATAAAAATATATGGCAAAACATAAGTGTAAAATGCATAGCCCAAGATAGCAAACGTAATATATATATATGCTAAATACACCAGTTCAAAAGTTATATATCGAAAATATGATAAAATATATAATACAGAGATTTCAAACTCTACCTTATCTGTCGTTTCAAAACCTGGACTATATATGCATTCTATCATTAATATACTTTTATTTTATAATATAGATCAAATATATATATATATCGAGATCATATGCCAATATGAGGTTCTATATATGTATATATACAAATATATATATACGGGCTCTGTATCTCACTCAAAATTTTTCATATATCTTAAATATATATGAAATATATATATCCTTTAAAATTGTAGCAGCCATATGAAATATATATATATATATATATATATATATATATATATATATTGTTATGTGTGGGCTTTAGCTGATAAGTTTATTAATTAATTAATGTAATTTATGCGGCCCTGCTTTGCCAATAACACATGTAACCTGTCAATTAAAGCTAAATTTAACCTCAAAGACAGACAATTAATTAATTGAATTAGGTCGCCAGCCGGAACAATGCATGGGAGAACAACGCATGGGATAATGGATTACTCTGTAACAAATGGATTACATCAAACCCCTTTACTTCCCACTTAGTCCTGACAAAGAAAGAATGTGCGGTGATAGCAAGGAAATTACATGAACATTCGCCAACATCGGACGTGGTCAATTTTCCATGCTCCCGTAAGAAAATATAACGCAACGAATGTCTGTACTAGTAGATATCATATGCAGTTTTAGTACTAGGAAGGCTATTTCTCTTCCAAACAATGGGATCAAGACACAAGACCGCCTGAAATTTACTTACACTTAACTTTACCTAATCCCTGCTTACTGTACAGGAATAACTTATGCAATTTCACCAGGCAATGTTAATTATTCATACACTAGGCTTCCTAAAAGAAATATGATTATACCAGGTTCTCGTAGATGGTGGCGAAGTGGTGAAACGATGGGAAAAGATGAAGTACAGTGGAATAATACTAGTAAATCGACGAAAAAACTGTCAAATTTCAGACTTACTGTTGCATAAGTTGCTTGCACACCGCAACTGCTGATTGGGGTTCTCAGTTAACAGTTCTCGATGATTCACTGAGTAAATACAAAGACAGTGTAATGTGATGTCTCACTGTGACATGTAATGTCTTCACACTGAAGGTGATGAAATGAAAAAGTAGATTCTTTCAACTCCCATTTAATTAAGAGACGGAAACAAACGTGAGAGAGGAGGATGAGGTCCGATGCTCGTCACTCGTCAGTGACCACTGGCTATCTTATGCATCGCACTTGGCGGGAAAAGACAAAAGTATTGTCTGCTAAAATACAATGTTGCCATGTTGCATAATTCAGCTAGTGATCTTACAGTGCTTATAAGACTATATGAATGGTTCAACACGAATGAAATATCTCAGGTAACATAAAAATACTTCTTTCTGTAAAATGATAGTAAAAGTGTACATGGATACATATATTTGATATCTATACACCTCCTCCCCCCTTTTACGCTCGTAGCACCGTCTCAAGCGAACATGAACTTCTTTCAGCGAGTCGGGGTGAACGACAAGGGGCATTGGGGGCGCTGGGTGATGGCTCTTTTTCCTGGCCAAAGCAAGGGGATGTAGGGACTTGGGGGAAAGGGTCATCACTCGTGTTAGGCACTGGACGTAGATGTCTTCGGTTTCGGAACCAAACATGGCCACTAGGAAGGCGCACCTCGTACTGTCTTGACCTGCCATGGCCCATCACGATGCTAACCTTGTCCCATTGTAGCGTCTTGGCGTCCTGTATCCTGACTTGCTGGCCAATGGAGAGCCTGGTTAGAGGGTGGGCATGAGAATTGTAGTGGCTTGTGGCTTGGTTGACGTGGGCAGCAGTACGACGGTCATAGTCCTCAGCCTTGGTTTGCCACTCTTCCGTGAATGATAGTGGGTGGGCCAGAACACAGGTGCAGAGAGAGTGGCCATAGAGAAGCTGCGCAGGGGAGCATCCAGTAGGGGTTGGAGTGTTCTGAAGCTCCAGCAGTCCTCTATCGAAATCTTCGCAATCTATATTCCCAGATGGAGCTGTCGTCATAATGAGATGTTTGGCTGCTTTTACTGCTGCTTCCGTATGTCCATTGGACTGAGGGTAATGCGGGAAAGTGATGATATGGCGGACTCCCCAGCGTTCGGTGAATCGCTTGAAGTCTTGGCTGGAGAATGGGGGTCGTCCGTCTGTCTGTAAGCGGAGTGGGACACCAACTTCACAGAAGTAGACACAAAACATTCTTGTAACTCTAGCTGCAGTCATGTCGCTTCCATAGGGGACAATCACAGGCCAGCCTGAAAGCCTATCAATTATAACAAGGAAGGCCTTCCCCGCAACCTGAAAGAAGTCGGCGGACATTTTCGAAGGGCCAGGTTGGGTGGTCGTTGCACATGTAGGGTTCCTGTTGCTGACCAGGGAGAAGCTGTTGGCAAGCATTGCAAGCTTCTACTGTATTCTTTATGTCTGCATCAATGCCTGGTCAAAATACTGTCTGTCTTGCACGACGTCGAGTAGCTTCGATCCCTCGGTGGCTGTCATGGAGGTGAGCCAAGGTGCGTCTACGGAGGGCTGCAGGGATGATGATCCTGGGCCCATATAGCACTAACTCTCCGCCCGCATAAAGGCTATCTCGCAGCTTCCAATATGGGAGGGCGGAGACATGGAGGTTGTAGCGGTTGGTGGGGAAGCCATTGGAGACATATTGGATGAGGCAACTGTAGTCCTGATCCTGAGATGCAGCAGTGCAGAGTTCCTGTAGGGTTCTGTCTTCTTCGATGATGGGCCCTGTTGCCTGATCGTCAGTGGAAGTGGCAGTGCTGGTGATGATGCGCCTGACATGGGCAGTTGAGGTGGTACAGTCTTCCTCATCCTCAGGTGTGGGGTGACTGGTCGGGGAGCTAGACAGGGTGTTTGGTATGCAGAGCTGTTTCCCCGTGTGCCATACTGCTGTGAAGATGTAGGGGGCCACTTTCATCTTGAGGCATTGCAGGCGTGGATTCTCAATGGCATCCAGGGTGTAGTGGTTGAGGATAGGAACCAGGGGCCGATGGTCAGTCCTCGCAATGAAATGCTGAAGTCCAGATAGGTATAGGCGGCACTTAGCCATGGCCCAAGTGACTGCAAGTAGCTCCAGCTCTATAGTGGTATATTGGGTTTCCGTGTCCGTAAGGAAACTGGAGCCACACTGGACGAGACGCATCCGACCGTGGCCGTTATCCTGAAGTAGAGCATAGCCAAGGCCATACAGGCGTGAGGCGTCTGTCTGCAGGATCACGGGCGAGCCTGGGTTGAAAGGTGCCAGGACTGGTGGTGAAGTTAGAACTGTCTTGACATTCTTAAACGCTTGCTCACGGTCAGGCGTCCAGATAAATGAGCGTTTCGGGCTCATGAGCTGATGAGATATCTGGGGTGAAGTTGGCAAGGTGGTTGACGAGACCCATAAATGACCTAATATCTGTGACATTGGAAGGCGTGGGGAAGTCACGTATGGCAGATACCTTGTCAGGGTCTGCTGCGATGCCGTCAGGTGATAAGATATACCCACAGAATTTAACTTGAGGGGTAGCTACGGTAAACTTTTCCTTATTGAGGGTAATGCCGTATTTACAGCACCTGGTCAGAATTTGGTTTATGTGTTGCAGGTGGGAAGGGAGATCCTTGTCTGATATAAGGATGTCATCTATAACCTTCACACAGCTGGGAATACCTTGTAGAGCCATATCTCCACGTAGGCAGTAGGCGTCACCCGTCGCTGCGAATCCCATCGGGCCACGGCAGTGCTGAAACCTTCCATACGGAGTTATAAACGTGGTCAGATGGCGATCTTCCTCTGCCAACTCCATTTTCCAATAGCCATAGAGGGCATCCGCTGTCGTGAAATACTTCGCCAGTAGAGAAATGTTGCGGTTGGCGTCATGGGGACGTGGGCGATGGATGTGTTGGGTGGGCAACCTGAGAATTCAAGTGGGTGTAATCCCTCAGTACCAGGACCATGGGGTGGCACCATTCAGAGGGTTCGTCGCCTACAGGCGTGATGGTTCCTTGTTGTACTAAGGAGTCAAGTTCTTCTTTTACTTGATCCCTGAGGGCAAACGGAATGGGCCTGCGCGTATGTACAGCAAAAGGTGTAGCACCAGGCTCCAGGTGGATCCGCATTGGATGACCTGTCATCTTCTTTAGTGGCTGAGTCTGCAGATCTGCCTTGGATATGAGTACGTCATTGAAATGGCGGAGAAAATAATCTTTAGCAGCTGCAGGTGATGTCATGGCAGAGTCAGGAATCTGGGCACACCTGTTGACATGTGTAACCTTCAAAATGGGCTTTGGGAATTCCGGTGACACTATAGCGAGGGCTCGGCAATGTCCACGGGAGAGGAGGGCTGTCTGGACATCCTCGTGAACATGTATGGTCGCTACACATGACTTGTTGCCGAGGCGAAGTGTCGCTTGGAAACACCCCACAGCTGGTGGCATGGGGGGTCCATCTGCGGTCACGACATCCATCAATGGTGGAGGTGAAAATTTTGACCTGGGTATGTGGAGTGCATCCAGGTGCGTGGTGCCAATCACTGTAATGTCTGCTCCTATGTCGGGGATTAGCTGGAGATGTGATGAGATGTCACCGAATGACAGGGAGACAGTGACTGGTGTAGGGGATTCATTATCTGAGTTGGCACCCACGAGTCGGCAGCTGGAGTGTGACTTGGTAGGTGATGAGGGCCGGTGTCCACTTGGTGTTGGTGATGAAGCTGTAGATCCAGTCCAATTTGTCTTGGTAGACCTGCACATCTTCACGAAGTTTCCCTGTTTCTGGCAGGCATTGCACTGGGTATCCTTAGCAGGGCATTTCTGAGATTGGGGACGATGACCTATGCATCCACAGTTATTGCAGGTGGCACCCGAAGCTGGGCACTGTCCGGAGTTGTGCCTGCGAGAGTAGTTTTGACAGGGGTCGCCGTTAGTAGAATGTTGAGAACGCAGGTCGGGAGATCAATGAGAATTCCTCTTCTGTAGTCGTTGATTCTTCTTGTATGTAGATACAGCGCTGATCTGGATAGGGGCGGATGCAATGGCTGATGCAGTTGCATGTGTAGATTCAAAGGAGCGGCAGCAAGTCACAAAATCTGCGAGGGTTGATGAAGGTTGAAGGGCTATAAGGCATTGTATTAACTCTTTGTCCCTTACTCCCATCAATATTACCATTTGCAACTGCTTTTCAGTGCAGGAAGCTGGGTTGCCAGTGCATAAATCCACTTCATTGCCAAGATCCTTGAGGCATGCATAGTAATCTACAAATGATTCTCCCACAGCCTGTTTGCAGGACAATAACTCTGCGTCGTAAGGCCTCATTTCTGAGACTGCGAAAATGCTTTTGCAGTGCATTCAACACCTCTGTAAGGGAAAGTGATGTGTCGTGAGGGATGCTTAGCATATGCGTAAGCAGACGTTGAACTTCTAGGGAGATGCAGGTCCTCAGGTGAATCAGCTGGGCTGCTTGATGCAAGCTGTCAAGTCCAACTAGGGCTGCATAATCCTCAAAACGGAGTCTCCATTAACGAAAAGCTTGATATGTTGCATCTTGTTGCAGAATTGGAGGGGGATGGACCTTAGGCTGGCTAGAAGTCATGGGTGTATTTACCCGTTGGGCTCCTAATGGCGTGGCAGGAGTTGCCAGTGTGGTGTCAGGTTGCTGGGGTTGCTGAGACTGTTGCGATGATGCCAGCTGTTCTGACAGCAGTGTAAGCAGAGCCATGAATCGCTGGTTATCTTCCTGTCTTGATTGCTCCATTTGTTACCTGAAGGTCTGTTCCTCTTGTCTCCTTTGAGCTTGCTCCTGCAAGCTGGAAGTTTGAAGAAAATGTATGAGGTGCAACGTGTCACTATCATGGCGTCCTGGCCTGTTGGGCGTAAGAGGAGGAGGAAGGGAGGGGCTGACAGCCTCATCAAGTGTGGAGGGGCTGGTACCATCATCAGCAGTGGGGGGATGCATGGGTCCGTCGTCTCCCGTTGGATCATCCGTCTGATCCTCTCCTCTCTGATCCAATAATTCAATTAGCTGTTCCTCTTGCTGATCCATATGGAGTTGGGTATCATACAAAATCTTAGGATCTTTAGAGTGCAAGGAAAATGTTCAGTTCTCTGTAAGTAAATGAAGAAATGCACCAGGAGTATTTAAAATAAAAAAATCCTGTTGAAAATGAGTTGTAAGAAGGCTGGAAAGTCGAGCAAATGGAGGTGAGTGTGTGTGTACGTGTGTTGTGGTGGTGGTGGGCGGGGCATAGGCTAGTGACGATTGTCTTCTGGGCTCTCAGTGTCTATCGATGCATGAGAGGGGTGGGACAGTCCAGGGAATCGCTGGGGGCAAATTTGAGTAGCCTTATGCATTGGCGAGGGGAAGCGGTCTCGCGGCTCACAACATCACATGACACTAACACATTAACACTAACACTGCACTTCACAAACACTATATCACTCCTGGAGACACTGTAATGCACATAGATACTGTCGATGATATCCTGAGTCACTGTAAGATCCAAGGTGAGAGGCGAATACAGCGATGACGGTTGATTGAATTTCGAACTTAGGGTCCGGCTGATTGAAGTCTCTATCGAGGGAGCGGCTACATAACACTGCGCCATGTAATGTGCTGTCTCACTGCGACATGTAATGTCTCCACACTGAAGGTGATGAAATGAAAAAGTAGATTCTTTCAACTCCCATTTAATTAAGAGACGGAAACAAACGTGAGAGCGGAGTATGAGATCCGATGCTCGTCACTTGTCAGTGACCACTGGCTATCTTATGCATCGCACTTGGCGGGGAAAGACAAAAGTATTGTCTGCTAAAATACAATGTTGCCACATTGCATAATTCAGCTAGGGATCTTACAGTACTTATAAGACTATATGAATGGTTCAACATGAATGAAATATCTCAGGTAACATAAATATACTTCTTTCTGTAAAATAATAGTAAAAGTGTACATGGATACATATATTTGATATCTATACAGACAGGAGAAGACAAAGGATAAAGTTAGCCTGAGCACGACGCATGCTCTTAGTCTGAAGGTTAGCCTCTGATGTCAGCAGAGCAAAAGGAAGCTTAAGACCACCTTTGCTAGAGGTTACTTGGTAAAACCCTTCCCTGTTGGTTGAGGTCTCGAATGCTAACTGTTCCCTGCTAAAGATGTTATTTTTTTGAAAAGCACAGCCTACCAGCCTCATTCACATTCCCTTAGCATTGACAGAGACGCCTTTCTGTCTTTGTTCGAATGATATTTTTTGTCAAATAATGCAGAGAGGGCAAACAGCAGAATATTTATAAAAGCTCCCCCCCTTAATTAGGCATTCACCCCCTTTTGGGCGTGAAGGTCTCTACTAAGCAAGCTGTTCGCCTCTACTACGTTACTTTTCTCCCCTGAGCAGATTTGTCAAGTGCAGTCTAACTAGCTACAGATCTACCTAACTCTGGCTAAGATATGAGCTTTGATCACTTACTTACAGAATCCTAACTGTGCTTAAAGGTGCTTACGGTTTGTGCTACCTCCTATAATCATGATGTTTTAGACCTAGCCAAATGGTACATGTACATTCTATGGTATCTCCGATCCTATCCTATCCTAACACGACCATAGCACCAATGTAAGGGACAATGAAGAAGCTAAATTACAAGGTTTTCTGCAATACAATTGGTAATTACTGGTTATTACATGAGGTTTGCCTCATATGATAAATGCTTGCGTCACTGAGGTCTTAAGCCATGCGTGTCATGAGCGTAGTGGCTCTCTTCACAATAGTTTAGATTGTATGATTTTAGCTACACTGTACTTACGTGGTTACTGCGGCTTGATGGAAAGTGGAAGGGACAAGGTTACTACTCCGATGTACACGATTGGGTCTAGGCTATTGTATGAGAAAGAGATCGCACTGGCTACCTCCTCTGGGCAAGGGGCCAGGATCACTCTAAGATGGTAAGGCACTGTGCCAATAGGGCACTCATGCCAGGATGAGCTCATGGCTCTGCAACTACTGGGCTTTCTTCTACCCCTTCTTCTTCTTCTTCTTCTTCTTCAGGTTCCTCTAAGGCCTATCCATGTCAGACCTAGGAGGTAATGAGGGCACCGACTCTGGGGAAAGGCCAGAAGGGCTAGCAGGCACGAAGTCAGGGGTAACTTCAGAAGCTACAAGAGGGCTCCCTACTCCAGCTGCTGCAACAACCAGAGCGAGAGCGATCTCGACCTCTGCATCTCAGGAGGCCAGTTCCTGATCTCCCAGAGAAGGTGTGACAGTTTGGTCCACCAGGGGTTCATCCTCTGCGGACGGATTTGGTGAAAAAGTGTTGGGTGCCAGAGGCTCTCCAGTTGCCAAGATAAGTGCCGTGGGGAATCCTGAATCTCCCAGAGGAGGATCCGCCTCATGATTTGGACCAGGCACAGGGTCCTTCTTAATTGATGGCTCAACGTCCATGCCGGATGGAGCGTGGCACTGCTCAGTGCTCGCAAGTGGCACTGGCAGCAGTTGAGGGTCAGGCATGCCTGACAAGGGGTCCAGAGGTGCAATACCTTGCAGATGGCTTGAATTTGGCTGCGGCAGAGATTCCTGCCCCAGCTGGAGATCAGAGCCTCTCGGAAAGTCTTGCTCGGGGCGTCTGCTGGGCATTGCTTATTTGGGCAGCCCTCCCAATTTGTGGAGTGGCCTATCCGCTGGCATGTCCTACAGTGGTACTGCTTCTCCTGAACATCTCTTCAGGAAGAGGGGGGACCTCTTTGTTGGCTGCCCCTTTGCGAATGGAGAGGGCTAGGCCGAGAACGGTTTGGTGCATGCCACTTCCGCTGACCACTTTGGAGGGCGGAAGGTGGGTTTTTGTCTTGATGGGCTCCTACAGTCTGAGCCTCCATGGAGGAGTTAGCATGGCTGCGAAGTGGCATTGGAGAAGGGCTTCCCCAGAGAAGGACCCAACCCAACAGGAAGTCCACTCCGGGCCGAATTCCACTCACCACTCCAAGGTGGTGAGGTAGCATGCCCCAAGGTGTCATGACCTGGAGCTTGACTGTGGGAACAGCAATGGTGTGGCCCTCTATCCACTTCATCTCCCACCGGGTTTTCTTGTCAACCGTGGTGCCGGCTGGCACTTGGGCCCTGGAGATTAAACTAATGTCTGCTGCAGTGTCCACCATGACCGGAAGGGTCACGGGAAGGATAGAGCCCTTAAGGGGGGCCACCGAGATGAACTGGGTCTCCAGTCTCTCCGGGTAAAGAATCTTTTGTGGCCCAGCCGCAGAGAATGAGGCGCTAATGAGGTTCACAAACTTGCTGGTGGGGACATGATGTGGACAGGCTGGATGTCCAGCACTGTAGTGGCTGGCAGCACCACAGGATTTGCACTGGCCTCTTGTAGGGGCTCAGTGACCTGCGGTGACTGTGGGTGGAGAGGGTTGAGTGGATGAAGGGGGAGAGGAGTTCTGGCTGGCAGTAGACGGATGGTTTTTAGTGCTGAGCTTGTATCGGCACTCAGCTTCAGTGTGCCCCACCCTATTACAGTAGGTGCACAGGGGCTTGCGAGGCAAGCCATTCTTTGGGCAAGTCGAGCCTGAGAGGTACCCGGGTGGCACTATGCGACGCTGAGATGTGCTGTGAGACTGGTTGAAGGTTTCCCATGAATCAACCATGTGGCAGGCTTCCATAAGGGTGGTGGGTTGCTTATCATTTAAATATATAGCAAGAGGCCCAGGCACATATTGATATAGCTCCTCCAGCATGGTCCGATTGAAGAGGTCCTCAAACGTCATGCAAGCCAAGGAGTCGAACCAGCGGGTGCCAGACTGGGTCTTGTGACAGGCCCATTCAATCCAGGACCATCCGACTTCCTTGGTGAGGCCTCAGAACCACTGTCTCCATTTCTCCGGGGTTATTTCGTAGGCCTTCGTGATGACTCTATGCACTTCAATCATGTTGCCTCTCTGGCTCTTCTCCAGTGAGCAAAGGGCTGCCTTAGCTTTTACCTCCATGTGCTTGGCTAGTACTAAGTCCCTCTCTGTCTCAGTGGTGCTGTAGTTATCTAAGAGTGCCTCAATTTCTTCCAACCATGCTTCTGGCTCGTCCTCAGCCCACTTGGGGATGAGGGAATTAATGCTCGAAACTGGAGCATTTGGCGCAGCCGGTGTGGGGCTGGAGGCTTGATCTCTGGCCATAGTTTTGGCATTTTCTTTCCTAGCTCTTTCCAGCTCGAGCTCCTTTTCCTTGAAGGCTAACACATTCTGTCTTCTCCTTTCTTCTCTTTTGTCTTCCAGCTGCCTCTGTTCGGCCTCATACCTCCTCCATTCTTCTTCATACCTCCTCTGCTCGGCTTCATAATTCCGCCGTTCGAGTCTTTCTTCCTTCTCTTGCTTGGCCAAGTCATCCATCTGCTCCTTGACCCACTTGATGAGGTCCAATCTGGTGAGACCTGCTGCCGTCCCCAGCTCCATGAAGGCTTTATAATTCTCTGCTACCATGGTTCGGGTGGGGAAGGGCGTCTATCCGGGTTGACTGGACGTACTTGGGCAGCAAGGAAGTGTCCTTCAGATTTAGGTTGACTTTTCAGTGATGTGGCACCTTTTCAATAAGGTGGCATTGTGGTTGGGTGTGCTGTGTAAAGGTCACACTGGTGGCACTCAGTGTCCTTATGTACTGGTGTAACTTAGACACCAAAAGGACTTTTCTTCTGTGTTCCTTTTGTCTAGTTTTGTTTTTCTAGTTTGCTTGCTGGCACTGTGGTGCCAGTGCGTCCCTAGGAACCCTTTGCTTGAGTCCATTAGTTTGTATGTAAGGAAATGCACTCTACCCCAGCAGAGTGTAACAAATGAGTGAGAGAGAAAGAGAAAGAGAGAGAGAGAGAGAGAGAGAGAGAGAGAGAGAGAGAGAGAGATAAGCTATTTGGCTGATGACAGTGCTTCAGATTAGTGGCACTGTGGAAGGAAAATTGATTTGTGGTTGCTTTTGAGGCCCTCGTGAGTGTCTGGTCCCAGTACTCGTTGTGCTACTACCCCCTTCTCATGCAGAGGGGGAAAGGCTACTTTCTGCTTAAGTCTGGATAAAATACATCACTCGTGACTGACAGTTTCTTACTGTAATTAATCTTAACTTGTCCTCATCTATTTGTGGGACAGAGGTGTTTCTTTTATTTTGGTTTAGTTTAATTAATTATCCCTGTGTCGGCCCAGACTTTCTATGAAGAGGGTGCTCGTACACTCGGTTAGGTTAGGTTGAATGCTTACTTGAATATATGAGAGAGAGAGAGAGATATTCAGCCAGCAAATTCATGCTGCCTGTGAACTTATGTGAAATTATTAGAACTGCACACTGGCAGGGTTCTTATTGGGAGACACATCATCTTGGGCTCTGTTTTTGGGGATTGTCTTAATAACCGTAACTTTCCTGCGGCCAGAGTCGTACATCTTACTCTGAGAAGTTATGATATAAAATATAAGTTCTTTTCTTTCATATAATTTCTTATGTCTGGGTATTTGTATGGGAACTTTTTTTCCTTCTATTATATATCTCCTAAATAAATCCAATCATTGCCTGACTAATTATGTCTTGTTTTTATCTATTGTATGGAACCCTATCTTATTTTCTATCTATCGAAGTCTATGTCTGGCTAAGATTTTGCGAGGGGGATTACTACACACAACAAAGTAGTTCCCGAAGTGGCAATGAGGCTAAGGCTGAGATGACTGTGGCCACCACACCTCAATCACACAACCAATGGACAGTGAGCAGTCAACCCGGTTCCCAAAATGTCGGACGAATCCCGTTAGAACACAGCAAATTCAAAACATATGCGGCTGGAAGCAGCCTCGGTGGATGAATACACGACATCTCAAGGCGCGTTTGTTTACAACTGAATCACACAAGGCACTCAAATTCCTCTCACAAAACGAACAAAGCAAATGTAGGAATACAAATCTTAACTAAATACACAAGCAATGCAAAGGATTTTACGTTATGGAGATGGAAAACGAAATTACTATGAGCAACGCTTTTTTCTTTTTCTTTTCTCGCATGGAATTAATTGCCATCTGCTTCTGTCATGCTTATGGAGTGGCCGCTAGCGAGACAACAAGGAAATGGATTCGTGATGTCCCGACGGGACTGAATTTACTTTACTAAAAAATGAAAATTATGAAATTAACTGTTGTCGTTCTATTGCTATATTAATAACACGCTCGATCGGGGCCTCTTCTTAGGCTGAAAGGTTACTGATTTTGAAATTTAATGAACTTCACAAATTTTTGTCCTCCTTGCCTACGAGAGACACATTAGGCACACTTTCTCCGCTCTTTGTCAAGCACTAGATAACTCGTTCAAAAATCAATACCATGCATTAATCCTTGGCCGGGGAAAACAGCAAAATATTAACAATGACTCGATAAATCAGCCAACGACTCACTGGAATGTAGAACCCTCGGTATCTCAACGTGGCAAAAGTGCTTCTTTAAAAATTTTGTAAATTGTTAATTATAAATGCTCTCAATGCACACTTTCCTACCTACACTAATTTCTTAATTATAAACTGGTATTCTTATTATTATTATGCCTTGCCCTGTCCCCTTAGTTGGGAGAATAGCAAGAAATTAAATATCTGAATTTTCTCTTTGGAATCAATATGTAATTAATTTTGACTCCAGATTCTTTTATCTTTAAATTAATTAGTGATCCTAGGTAAGATCACCAATGTTACATGTGGGCTTTGGCTGATGAGTTTATTAATTAATTAATGAAATTTATGTAGCCCTGCTTTGCCAATAACCCATGTAACCTAAATTTAACCTCAAAGACAGACAATTACTTAATTGAATTAGGTCACCAGCCAGGAACAACATATGGGATAACGGATTACTCTGTAACAAATGGATTACATCAAACCCCTTTACTTCCCACTTAGTCCCAACAAAGACAGAATGTGTGGTGATAGCAAGGAAATTACATGAACTTTTGCCAGCATTGGACACGGTCAATTTTTCCTGCTCCCGTAAGAAAATATAACACAACAAATGTCTGTACTAATAGATATCGTATGCAGTTTCAGTACTACAAAGGCTATTTCTCTTCCAAACAATGGGATCGAGACACAAGGCTGCCTGAAATTTACTTACACTTAACTTTCCCTAATTCCTACTTACTCTACGGGAATAGTTTATGCAATTTCACTAGGCAATATTAATTATTCATACACTAGGCTTCATAAAAGAAATATGATTACACCAGGTTCTCGTAGATGGTGGCGAAGTGGTGAAACGATGGGAAAAGATGAAGTAAAGTGGAAGTGTAAAGTCCCCGCTCAATGGGTTCTCTATGATAAACATCCCGTTTTCTACAGTGCCTTCACAGCTGACCCGAGGTCGCACGTACACAACCTTATTATCATTATTGTGATTTGTATATTTATTACCTGTTCATTTGCCCTTGTAGATAGTATATGTGTCGGAGTATTTTTTGTGTCCAACCAGCTATTGTTAATCACCATGTTTTCTATATA
Source organism: Macrobrachium rosenbergii (assembly GCF_040412425.1). NCBI lineage: Eukaryota > Metazoa > Arthropoda > Malacostraca > Decapoda > Palaemonidae > Macrobrachium > Macrobrachium rosenbergii. The sequence goes on from NC_089765.1 coordinate 1,357,840, forward strand.
TGCCTGTCCTGTTTTTTGTAGAGAAACAGTTTGACCTCAGGTCACTTGTGAATTTTGTACTGGTGTCTGCGCATACACCGACGTCCGCATGCCACTTTATAAGCGGGTCGCTTCATCAATAAACTAGCAGTACATGTCTTCCTGCTCTTTCTTTAGCACCTCTCACAGTGGTGACCCTCGGAGTGTTCTCGGAGCCATTAACGGACCCAAACAGCGACTTAGGCTTAGCTCGATGAACCAACCCACACCCCTAATGGATTAACTATGGCGCTCTAACAAAGCTTTCGGGCGTTACTGACCCTCGTCAGCAAATCACCGGCGTCATTAGAGGACCCACACGGCACACTCCCTAGCATGTATTGACGTGAGTGTTCCCTCACATTCCAAGTGAGGGTGCGGAATGAGCATGGATGCAGACATTCCCTCCCACATACAAATTACCGTGAACTTCTCGGAGTCAGACGTCTCCCTCACGCAACCCCCTCTCGAGCCCTCCTCCACACCGAAACCTGCACGCTCCTCCACACCAGTAACCGCTCCCTGTGCGATGCCCCTCCTAACCGACCAACCGAGGGAGGCCCTCAGCATAAAGCTGCCGCCATTCACCCATCAGAACCCAGCATCTTGGCTCTGCAGGGTCAAGGGGCAATTCAGGGTGGCAGGCCTGACCGAAGAAGTGTTGAAGGCGGACATCACTATCAACGCCCTACCGGAGGAGATATACAGGAAGGAGGTTGCCCCGTGGGTGACATCAACCACGTGCCCTGCCGCCTTCCAGAAATTAAAGGCCACTTTCGTCGAGACCTGCTCCCTGCCGGTCTCCGAGAGGGCTGCCTTCGCCCTCGACCTCGCCATCAACCCCCGGCAGGGCACGAACCTCTTGGAGACGTGGCATGCCCTCCGGGACCTCCTCCTCCCCCTCAAGATGGACAGCAGAGGCAGGCACAAAGAGATTAGCCTGTTGAGGGAGATCCTCCTGCTGCAGCTATTCCCAGAGGCCCGTGGACAGATCACGGAGCCCTACACCCGGCCGGTCGAGGATCTGATAAGGACGGAGCAGCAGCTGACGGACCCCATGAGGGTGGCGAAGCGGGCACCCATGCCCACACACCCCATCAATTGCCTCTAGCTGGAGGACCCCACCACAGAGAGCATCAACATCGTCGCCAGGAGGTGGCCAACCCACCACCAGAAGAAGGAAAGGCCGGGGCTTCACTACTACCACCAGAGGTTTGGTAAAGAGGCCCGGAATTGCGAAGCCCCCTGCCTTTTCACCCACCTAAAAAATAGGGGAGGCAGCAGCCACCCTCACAGGCTGCCATGACAGCAGCATCCAAAACACCCAGGAGCCCCACACCAGTAGGCTTCTATGTCTGTGACACTATCTCCGGCAGGATGATGCTGATCGACACCGGGGCAATGCGGTCAGTGTTCCCACCTTCCAGAGAGGACCGCAGGCACCTACCGGACCTGGCTGCCTCCCTGACGGCTGCCAACGGATCCCCCATCCTCTCCTAGGGCACCAGGCTCCTGTCGGTCTCCATCCTGGGCCAGAGATACAAGTGGAACTTCATCGTCGTGGACATTAGGACCCCACTCCTGGGTGCAGACTTCCTCGCCCACTTCGGACTGGCAGTCGACATCGGCTGCAAGTTCCTGCTGGACACCGAGTCCTGCCAGTCCCTGCCCCTGTCGCCGGGCCCCAGGGTGCCCACAGTCTGTTCCGTCGCTCCCCACCAGTACGGTTCCCTCCTGAAGGAATTCCCGGAGGTATTCAAACCCGAGCTTCGTCAGATGCCCGGGGCCCCCACGAAACACGGGATATATCATCACATCAAGACAAGGGAACCCGGAGCATGCAAAGTTATGGAGGCTTCCCCCACAGCGCCTTCAGGAGGCCAAGAAGGCCTTTGCCGAGATGGAGCGTATGGGCATATGCAGGAAGGCCCCCAGCCCATGGACCTCCCCTTCACATGGTGCAGAAAACAAACGGCTCCTGGAGACCCTGCGGCAACTACAGGCGGCTCAACCTCGCTACAGAGCCCGACCACTACCCTATACCAAACATGCAAGACCTGACAGCCTCCTTTCACGGGGCCAAAATCTTTTCAAAACTAGATCTCTTAAAATCATATTTCCAGGTACCAGTAGCTTCAGAAGACATCCCAAAACCGCCATCATCACGCCCTTCGGGTCCTACATCTTTGCCTTCACCTTCGGCCTGGGGAACGCAGGGAAGACCTTTCAGAGACTGATGGACAGCATCCTGGGGGACCTGAACTTCTTCCTCCGCTATCCTAATTTTTCCAGGTCCCACAAGGAACACCTTCGGCACATATGGAAGGTCCTGCAGCACCTGCAGGAGAGTGGCCTCATCGTCAGGTTCAACAAGTGCACCTTCGGTGTTGATAGGGTGGAATTCCTGGGTCACGAGATATCCCCGGGAGGTATCTGCCCAGTTGCATCGAAAGTCGAGGCCGTCATCAGGTTCCCCACCCCTACCTCCATCAAAGCCGTACAAGAATTCCTCGGAATGGTCAACTACTACAGGAGGTTCGTCCCGGGTGTCGCGCACACCATGGCCCCCCTGACAGAGATCCTCAAGGGCCGTCCAAAGACCTTAGTGTGGGCCCCCGACTAGCAACGGGCATTCTCCCTGATGAAGGCCGCCCTCGCTAAGGCAACAGCTTTGGCCCACCATGACCCCAGCGCCCCCCTCCAGCTAAAAACAGACACCAGCAATGTCGCCTGTGGGGCCATCCTGGAACAGGTCGTCAATGGAGCCCCTCAGCCCATCGCCTTCTTCAGCAGGAAGCTCAGCCCCACCGAGTCCCGCTACAGCACCTTCGACAGGGAACTCTTCATGGTGTACTAGGCAGTATGCCACTTCAAATTCCTCCTGGAGGGTACGCCCTTCACAGTTTGGACAGACCACCAGCCGCTGGTCCACGCCTTCATAAAGCTAAGGGATGCATGGTCCTCCAGTCAGCAGCGGCACCTTGCGGCCATCGCGGAGTTCACCTGCACCATCAAGTACCTCCCCGGCAGGAAGAAACCAGTAGCCGATGCCCTCTCGAGGATCGAAATCGATGCAGTGCAGCTCAGGATTGACTACAAGGACCTCGCCCAGGAACAAGCCGCCAACCCAGAGATTCCAGCTTACCACACCGCCATCACATTGCTGAAGTGGAAGGACGTGCCCCTCACCCCTGGGGGCCAACACTGCTGAGCAACGTAAGCACTGGCCACCCCCACCCACTGGTGCCCTCCTCCCATCGTCAACTGGTCTTCGACATCATCCACAGACTATCCCACCCCTCCGGTAGGACGACGGCCAGGCTACTGGCGGAAAAGTTCGTCTGGCACGGCATACGGAAGGACGCAACGGCCTGGGCAAGGCAGTGCATACAGTGCCAGGTCAGCAAAGTAGGGTGGCACACCGAATTGAGGTTGGGCGACTCTCCCCAGCCAGGGAGACATTTCAGGCACATCCATATCTATGTAGTGGGTCCTCTTCCCCCATCAGGAGGAGCCAGATACCTTCTGACAGTCGTTGACCGCTCCACCAGGTGGCCTGAAGCAACACCCATGGAAGAAGCCACCTCCAGTGCATGCGCAGAGGCCCTCCTCTCCAGCTGGATCAGCCGGTTCGGTGTTCTGGACCATATAACTACGGACAGGGGCCCAGCCTTCCTGTCCGAGCTGCGGACTGCCCTGGCACACCTGCTGGGGACCACTCACCACACCACCACCACCTACAACCCCACAGCCAATGGAATGGTGGAGAGGTTCCACAGGTCCCTGAAGGCGTCCCTCATGGCTCGTTGCACTGCCAACAACTGGAAGTACCAGCTGCCCTGGATGCTCCTCGGGATGAAGACCACCCCCAGAGCCAATGGCGACCCATCCACAGCAGAAAAGCTTTTCGGGGAGTCCCTTGTAGTCCCGGGGAACTCATCACAGAGGACCAGGACAACTTAACAATGCAGAGGCTCTGTGACAGGGTTGGGAAGTTCGCCCCCTGCCAGCGGACATATACCGACAGGACGTCCCCCTTCATGCCTCCCGGTCTATCCTCCGCCACCCATGTCTTTGTCAGGAACGATGCCGTATGCCCACCCTTAACCAGACCCTACAGGGGACCTTTCCTCGTATTAGAGAGAAACAAGAAGGCATTCTGGGTGGCCGTTCATGGGAAGGATGACTGGGTGTTGGTAGACCGCCTCAAGCCCACATTCCTGGAGGAAGACATCGGGGGCACTTCCCAAAGCCGCCACAGGAGGTGGCGCCTCCTCAGCCACCCCGCCCGCAAGAAAACCTCGTGGGCGCCCCCAGAAGGCCCCGGGTCTGGGCAGGAGAGCAACCCAACACTCCCATCCACAGGGCACCGGAGAAGTCGAACACACCCCCAGCTGGCATCGAAAAGGCGCGGGCCCCCTTCGCCGACCCAGCAGATACCTGCTTTAATCAGACATTACCTACGTCTTGGGGGAGGAGTATTGTAAAGTCCCCGCTCACCGAGTTCTCTATGATAAACATCTCATTTTCTACGGTACCTTCACAGCTGACCGAGGTCGCACGTGCACAACCTTGTTATCATTATTGTGATTTGTATATTTATTACCTGTTCATTTGTCCTTGTACATAGGATATGTGTCAGAGTATGTTTTGTGTCCAACCAGCTATTGTTAATCATCATGTTTTCTATATGTACCTGTCCAGTTTTGTGTAGAGAAATAATCTGACCTCGGGTCACTTGTAAATTTTGTACCGGTGTCTGTGTATACACCTACGTCCGCACGTCGCTTTATAAGCAGGTCGCTTCGTCAGTAAACTAGCAGTACTTGTCTTCCTGCTCTTTCTTTAGCACCTCTCACAGGAGGATACTAGTAAATCAACAAAAAAACTGTTAAATTTCAGACTTACTGTTACATAAGTTGCTTGCACACTGCAACTGCCAATCGGGGATCTCGGTTAACACTTCTCAATGATTCCCTGAGTAAAACAATACAAAGACAGGAGAAGACAAAGGATAAAGTTAGCCTGAGCACGATGCGTGCTCTTAGTCTGAAGGTTAGCCTCTCTTTATTGAGGTCAGGTCAGGCTGCTGTAGTCCTGGGCTGTTTGTCCAACGTTTGACCATAGCCCCAGGCAGTCAGAAAAATTGACAGAGACATTGCCGAATGCATAGGACAGAGCAAAAGGAAGCTTAAGACCACCTTCACTAGAGGTTCCTTGGAAAAACCCTCCCATGTTGGTTGAGGTCTCGAATGCTAACTGTTCCCTGCCAAAGATGTTATATTTTGAAAAGCACAGCCTACCGGCCTCGCTCACATTCCCTTAGCATCGACAAAGACGCCTTTCTGTCTTTGTTCAAATTATATTTTTTAGTAAATAATGCAGAGAGGGTGAACAGCAGATTATTTATAATATATATATATATATATATATATATATATATATATATATATATATATATATATATATATATATATATATATATATATATATATATATATATATATATATATATATATATATATATTATTATGATTAGCAAGAACTTGCTAGCAAATTGCCTCCCCCTTTTTTTGTTGTTGTTTGTTTTGTTGTTTTCATTTACTGCAAGCCGCTCGGTCGATAGACGCATCTGTCTATCGACTTCGCACGGTCAGAATACAAGAGTTTAAAACGGATTAAGGCCATTCCCTTTAAGCAGATCTTTCTTCGAGACAAAAGTGATTTCTGTCTGGTCGTTTTCTTACAGGCAAAACTCCCCCTGCGGGCATCAGCTGAAAATGATTCAACCCCCCATATGCTGGAAGTGCCCCTGCCCCATAGGAGGAGATAAAAGCAGAAAACCACGAGACCTCGGTCTCACACGCGCGCTGGAAGAGAGGGAGTGAAGTCCCCGAATCACGGCCATGCCCTTGGCTCCCAACCACATGACCTTTCAAAGTATACTTTCCCTCTGTGAACTCCGGCCACCAGCCACGTGTTCCCTTGGATGCTACCCGGACCGATGACTGACTCCATTTGCCTGGAGTTTCGAGAAGTCCCCATCGCCTTGCCCTTGTACTGAAGCCCGTGCATCCTAACCCGTGGAGAAACTCGCCCTCGGAAGTCGGAAGTCATCTCTGCCTTACGGTAAAGTGCTCTGGAAGACCTCCATTCAGTCACGCTTTTGTCTCGTAACATTTACTTAACTTGAGAGCCCGTAATCACCGAATCTCTTGTCAAATGTCCGTGCTCCTCGAGTGTCGACAGTGCTAAGCTATTATCAATTCATCGAAGCCCCTTGGCACCCTCAGTGCAGCTTCGAATTCATTATTCTTTTGGTCTATTTTCATTACTGGCATATAATGTGCATATCTCTCATTTCAGAGGGACCCTATATCGTGGAAGCTTCTTGGACTGTGTCTAGAATTCCCCAGTTTCATTCATCCCGTAGTAATCCCCTGCAGGATCAATAATCTACTAGCATTCCTCTTTCCCGTACTAACGTTATTTATGTAAATACACTCCTGCAAGTTTGCCCAAGTGTTTTACGTAATATTTTCCTCAGTAACAAGAGACTTACGCTCATATGAAATTCCCCTTTGTTTTCCTCTCTTTTTATGTTTTCCTGGACCCACAAAGTCAGAATCACAAGGTTAAATTACCTAAAATTGTTGCTACCTGTCTCACAGAGAATATTTCAAACTAAATCGCCAGGAAAAACGTAAAAATGGCAACCTGGCCATAGATCTCGTTTTGCAGTTGCAGTTCCCCTAGTGTTGCTTTATTGCATTTGCAACTTGCCAGATCGGCTATTAGCAAAGCTAAGCTGGGTACGAGACAACTACGAACCTTTTGTGTAAAACCAGCACACAGATCCAGAAATTCCACGTAATGTGTTTATCTTAGCAAAACCTTTTTACAATCGTGACTGTTCCTAGGAATTAGAAATAGGGACGCACGTATTCACTGAGAGAAAAGAACCGCCGTATTAGATTCATTAATGCATGCCTTTCAGGATAGGTAGTTAGGAAATAACCAGTGCTAACCATTCTTTGCTTCGAGGAATAGTGCGAAATTCCTCTGTGTTAAAATCCTTGCCATACTCTTTGCTTCGAGGAATAGTGCGAAAGAAATTCCTTTGTGATAAATCTTACTTCGCATTTCGGATTAGCGAATTATTATTTAGGTGCGAATAAATTCCCACATGGGACAAGACGAAATAAGCTTGCATTGCTGAAATTCTCTCAGTTTAGTTAAAACTCGAACTAGGTGTTAGGAAAGAGAAATTTGAACTCCGCTTATAGGGAAAATTACTAGGTCGTTTTACTGTTATCCTCTCATCCCGGGAAATTCCCTGGAATCCCAAACGGTCTATAAATAGATGGGCCCATTCACACAGAATCTAAAAATAACTCTGGTGTTGGTCAGACGTCCTGCACCCCTCCCCCCATCCCCGCCCATGCCCGCGTGTGTAGCATTTTTTTTTTTTTTTTTTGCCCATTCATTTCCCAGCAAACATTTTTCTTTGGGTTTTTCCCATTAGTTATTTCTAAGTCCTAAGGGACGAATCGTATTTCCAAGTCCTCAGGGACTCCTAAAATTCTACGTCGCACGTGGCGAGAATTCCTCCAAATTCCACAATTCCAAGTCCTAAGAGACTCACTCCTAAGATTCTACGCCGCACGTGGTGAGAATTCCTCAACCAATTTCCAAGTCCTAAGAGACTCCCAAAAAAATTCTACGTCGTGAGAGGCGAGAATTCCTAATTTCTGCGGGAAACCCAAAATCAAGTCCTTTTGAGACATTATATTAGTGTATTTCACACACATCTAAGCCCTTATGGGACTGATTATTCTAGTTCGTTAGAACAACTCCTTAACCTCACGCTACAGCCGGCCAAGTCCGAGCGTGACAAAATCCCAGTACGTCTTCCGAGACGCATATTAAAATTCGTTCGCCACGAACCACCACGTCTTTCCGAGACCTATTAATTTTTAACAGTTTCCTGAGACTTATTGATCCACTGTCTTATTCAGACAGATCCATTCTCCTGCAGTCTGAACGACTGAGTGTTTCAGGTTCCTGCAATTGAGTCTTTTCAGACAACCTGAGTCTTTTCAGACATACCATATAACCATTATTTCAAGATGGCTAATACCAGAGCCCAACAAAACGAGGATTTCAAATTCTACATGTCCGCTGGGAAGGACATGGGACTATCAGGGCAAGATCTGAGAGAATGGGTTCAAGAGCGAGTGGACGATGCCAAGGCGGAGAGAGAGAGAGAACGTGAGGAGAGGAAGAGAGAAAGAATTGCCCAAGAGCAGGAGAAGGAGAAAGAACGTGAAGAGAGAGAGAGAGAAAAGAATTGCCCAAGAGCAACGAGAGGAGAAGGAACGTGAAGAGAGAGAGAGAGAAAGAATTGCCCAAGAGGCGGAGAGAGAGAGAGAACGTGAAGAGAGAGAGAGAGAAAGAATTGCCCAAGAGCAACGAGAGGAGAAGGAACGTGAAGAGAGAGAGAGAGAAAGAATTGCCCAAGAGGCGGAGAGAGAGAGAGAATGTGAAGAGAGAGAGAGAGAGCGCGCCCATGAGCTCCAGATGCTAGAATGACAGCACGCCACCCCCTCCCCCGCCCCCTGCAGCGGGAATGAGTGCCCTCAGCCAAGCTCACTCATTCATGCCAAAATGGACGGAGTCCGAGCCTGAAGTATGGCTTGAAAGGGCCGAACGAGTCCTGGAGTGCTGCGATCTCTCCCCCACGGAACTCTCCCTTGTTCTCACTAAATTCCTGGGCGGAAAGGCCCTCGTTGCCTACCACGCCCTTTCAGCAGAAGATAAGGGAAACTGGGAAGCCGTACGCCAAGCAGTTACGAAGGCGTACGAGATTACCCCCGAGCGGTGGAGGAGACGTTGGAGAGAGCAGCCCAGAGAAGCAGGCCAGACTTGGTCCAATTGGGCGTACCATTCAGAGCAGGCATTAACAAAATGGCTCGATTCCGAAGGAGCCACAAGCACCGCCGAGGTACTCGAGCGGTTTAAGTTCGAGCATTTCCTGCGCTACGCCCCTCCTGCCCTCGCCATTCATAGTGGAAAGAGCCCCAGCAACACTCACCGAGTGTTGCCAAATAGCAGACATGTGGGAAACTCACCACCCTCAAGAAGGATCCATGGGGCGGAAGATAAATCCCCCATCCCTCCTCGGAGGATCAAATTCCCACAAAAATGGGAACTCAGGCAAACCCCTAACTTGCCATTATTGCAAGAAAATGGGCATTCCTCCGAACAGTGCCGAGCAAGAAACTGGCTCCTCTCTCCCGGAAAACCGCCCCATAACTCGCCTCGCCCTCCACAGGGGCAGCGGAGAACTTCAGCCAGATCTTTTGCACGACGTGCAAGGTTTATGGCCATTCTCCCGCATGGGCGAAATGCCCAAGCAATAATAAATCAAATACTCCCACTGTCACCTTGGCCGTCACAGATCCCAAGTTATTGGGCCCTCCCGCCGAAGGGCCCGTATACGTGACTCCTCCATGAGGTAGCCACCCACACGCCGAGTCACTGCATTCGAGGACTCGGGCGCGCCGTCTCCCTCATCCGAAGGGGACAGAGTTCCCAACGGAGCTATCGTCAATAGACAAAAACTTGTCACGATCGAGGGAATAAATCAATTTAACCAATTTTTTTTTTTATTGTTTTGACAAAAAGCGTCGTTAAAAATCAAAACAGCATAAAAATATTGCAATAAGTATTACAAGTCAATTTTTAAGGTTTAAAGCCATATTATGCTATCAAGAATCTTGTAAGTCTCAATACCAATATATAACCGTTGATCTACATCCTAATCTTTTTTCCTCATCTTTCTACACATGTTGTAACGCCAGTTTTAATAGCCACAAATCAGTCAATCAATCTTTCTGCACAGCCATCATCAACCTGACGAAGATTTGTCAAGATTAATGTATATTATCCATTTATGGCAATTTTTCCATTCAATTCCCTTTCATTTATACCTTCGTTTAGTGCTTTATATCTTTGTTATTTATATTTTGTAATTACAGGCGTCAAATATATTCTAGAGTATGCAGGTATAAAGGTCAGTTTGATTAGGTTTTCCATATAGGAAATCTTTTGGACAAAATCGCCTTCATTTCATCTGTCCCACAGTGCCTAAGCCTTCTTCTCCTTCCTTAAACAACTCTCGATATTAATCATTCGTTTTACCAGCCCGTTGTCTTCCAGTCTTCCCACATGACCAAACCATCTTAAAAGCATTATGAGCCGTCCTTTCACCTAAGCTAACCTTTTTACTGCTTCTGCGCATTAATGTGACTTTGATAGTAATTATACCGCACTTCAAATAGCTCATTTCACCAGCTTCAAACTTTCTCTTTCATTGGCTTTCAGCATTCACAATCTGCTTCCATAAAGGAGAGTTGGCTCAACAGTCACTACAGACCTTCCCATTTGGCTTTCATTGGCACTCCATATCTCCTCCCAATCTTTCATGCACTTGGTGCATACCCTGAATATGAACTCAGATATCTCTCTCTCTCTCTCTCTCTCTCTCTCTCTCTCTCTCTCTCTCTCTCTCTCACTTACCTGTAAATGGGTAGGAAAGTGCTGAATTATCCTTACCAGAGGACGAGTACCGGACCTTCCTCCTACCACCCCCCCCCACCCCAGCCCCCAGACCACTCAAACTTCAGTCACGTAATCTGAAAATAATAATAACAACTTCAGTTACTGAATGTGAAAATAATAAAAACAATAATAATAATAATAACGCTTTCAGTTACTGAATTTGAAAATATTAATAATAATAATAATAATAATAATAATAATAATAATAATAATAATAATAATAATAATAATAATAACTTAGGTCATAGAATCTGATAATAATAATAATAATAAAAATAATAATAATAATAATAATAATAATAATAATAATAATGATAATAATAATAACTCCATTACATTATCATTATTATCCTTATACTAATACTAATCATTGTTAAGATTACAATGTTAATTCACTTTCCCCTTCTACTAAATATGCCATTGACTTGAATATCTTTATGAGAGAAAGAAAAAAAATGAAGTATACTACTAATGGAAATATTCTATAGGCCTCCCCATAGACCTGTGTCTGTGAAAGAGTCAAAGGCCTAAGGCTTAAAAAAAGAATAAAAGTCCTAAGGCTTAAAAAAACTGGAAGGAAGGGGGTCTGTCTATCAAAAGGATTCATGTTGTCTGGGGCAAACTATTCATTTACTAGAAAGGGTCTTCTCATAATGTTAATTGTCATTATGTTAAGTCTTCTGGCTGTATTTCGCTTTAGCTGGTTACTTGTTATTCTCTTCTTCCGTCTCCTGTCTCTCTCTCTCTCTCTCTCTCTCTAGAACTTTTATATATATATATATATAGATATATTTATATATATATATATATATATATATATATATATATATATATATATATATATATATATATATATATATATATATATATATATATATATATATATATAATATATAAACGTTCTAGATAGATAGATAGACAGACATAGAGAGAGATAGAAAATTAATAGATACTAATAAAAAGTATATATATATATATATATATATATATATATATATATATATATATATATATATATATATATCCAAACAAGCAGTGGCCACAGCCAGATATACATTAATGGGGAGGCGGACATAAAGACTTGCTTTAAGAAGGGTCAATTTATTCCCGACGTTTCGTAATGGCTTCATTACATTTTCGAGGGCTGTACAAAATAAATAACATAAATTACAAAAAGGCTATAAATCTAAATTTTTTTTAAATTAGGATCGCACAATGGATTACAATTTAAAAAAAAATAAAAAATAGAAGGGACAATTAAAAAGGACAGCATAAAAAACAAAACAAAATCTCTCTAAATAAATATATATACAATATAAAAAAATAATAAAAAGTAAGCAGATCTGGACCAACCTCTTCAGTGGCAATATTAAAACTGAACAGAAAACGAAAGACTAAGAGAGGTACAGTGTGCCGGCAGAGGCTTGGCTGTTTAACAAGGGGACGAGTCGTTTAATCATTAATGATTCCAAAATGGCCAATTCATGGTTGCCAGGAGCTGGCCCTAAAACAGAAAAATCCTTATTTTCAATTGAAGTTTTACACATTCCAGAATGATTTCTGATATTCGAAAACTCTGGCTTTGTAATTTTACTGCCTGTCCTATTATATAGCTTACTCCACGATGAGAGTCTATGCGTACCTTCAGAAGCCTCCTGGTGGATCCAATATAAGTTCCTAAATTACATTTAGGACACGTATAGCTATACACACACCCGGAGGACATATAAGGGCATAAACGATTTTTGTACTTAAATAAAGACCCGATGGTGAGAGGATTGACAGGTATCAGGTGGACCTTAATGGCTCCAAACTTACTTTTGGATCTGTTGTGAAAAGTTTTTCTAAAAGTATTATCAAATAAAAACGGAAATTTAGCATAAAAATTCAATTTAGGAACACTGAAAATTGTAGGTTTGAGGGAGAAGTATTTGTCTAGAAGCGTGCGGAGTATCATTATTTATATATATATATATATATATATATATATATATATATATATATATATATATATATATATATATATATATATATAAATGATACTCAGCATGATTCTAGACATATATATAGTAGATATATATATATATATATATATATATATATATATATATATATATATATATATATATATATATATATATATATATATATATATATATATATATATACATATATATATATATATATATATATATATATATATATATATATATATGCATATATAAAATCCAAGAGAGAAAGCAATTTCACGACCACGGGAAAGGTATCAAAATATATACCACTGGAATACTCGACCTGCATTTCCAAAGAGCTGTACACAGGGCAATATTTCTTTACCTGTTCAAATCTTGAATACAAATTTCCACAATAACAAAGGCATTGGGGGCCTTCCAGTTTCATGAAGAGAGAGAGAGAGAGAGAGAGAGAGAGAGAGAGAGAGAGAGAGAGAGAGAGGAGAGAGAAAGAGAGTCAATCAGATAAAAGTACCTAACTTCGTAATCTATATTTCCATCTCTCAAAATTGTATTTAAAGTCACGTATCGACGAAACTGTCCTAAACAGCTACGAACCGTGAATGATGCATAATACGTGATGCATAAAATTACTATCTGATCATGCATCAAATGTTGCGTCACCATAAATACACAATAAATAAAATTGCCATCTGATCTTGCATGAAATGTTGCTGCTTCACCATAATGCACAATACATGATAATACTATCTGATCATGCATCAAATGTTGTCACCATAAATCATAATAATACGTAAAATTCCTATCTGATCACACATCAAATGTTGCGTCACCATATAACATAATAATGCATAAGGCTGGTATCTATTCACACATCAAATGTTGCATGACTATCATAACGAGTTTCGAAATCATATAAAAAAAATGTCCTATTTTATACGAAAGTCAATACGTTGTTTTGCTAACCTTCAGAAAGACTGAATGAGAGGCAAGTCAAAATATATCAGTGAGTTTCTCAGTTCAGTTGTGGAGCCAAGAATATGCTTTTCAAGAATATATATAAAATCACTTCAGTCAAGAATGTACTTTTCAAGAATATAAATAGTATCATTCTAACCAAGAATATGCTTTTCAAGAATATAAATAGAATCATTCTAACCAATAATATGCTTTTCAAGAATATAAATAGAATCATTTTAACCAAGAATATGCTTTTCAAGGATACATATAGAATCATTTCAGTCAAGAATATGCTTTTCAAGAATATAAATAGAATCATTCTAATCAATAATATGCTTTTCAAGGATATAAACTGAATCATTGTAACCAAGAAAATGCTTTTCAAGAATGTAAAAGAATCATTCTAACCAAAAATATGCTTTCCAAAAATATAAATAGAATCATTTTAACCAAGAATATGCTTTTCAAAAATATAATTAGAATCATTCTAACCAATAATATACTTTTCAAGAATATAAATAGAATCATTTTAACCAAGAAATGCTTTTCAAGAATATAAATAGAATCATTTCAGTCAAGAACATGCTTTTCAAGAATATAAATAGAATCATTCTAACCAAAAATATGCTTTTCAAGAATATAAATAGAATCATTCTAACCAAGAATATGCTTTTCAAGAATATAAATAGAATCTTTTTAACCAAGAATATGCTTTTCAAGAATATAAATAGAACCATTCTAACCAAGAAAATGCTTTTCAAGAATATAAATATAATAATTTTAACGAAGAAATGCTTTTCAAGAATATAAATAGAAGAATTTTAACCAAGAATATGCTTTTCAAGAATATAAATAGAATCATTCTAACCAATAATATGCTTTTCAAGAATATAAACAGAATCATTTTAACCAAGAATATGCTTTTCAAGAATATAAATAGAATCATTCTAACCAATAATATGTTTTTCAAGAATGTAAAAAGAATCATTTTAACCAAGAAATGCTTTTCAAGAATTAGATACAATCATTTTAACCAATACTATGCTTTTCAAGAATATGTATAGAATCATTTTAACCAAGAATATGCTTTTCAAGAATATAAATAGGATCATTGTAACCAAGAATATGCTTTTCAAGAATATAAATAGAATCATCATAACTAATAATATGCTTTTCAAGAATATAAATAGAATCATTTTAACCAAGAAATGTTTTGCAAGAATATAAATAGAATCATTTTAACCAAGAATATGCTTCTCACGAATATAAAAAGAATCTTTATAACCAAGAATATTCTTTTAAAGAACATGAAACGAATCATTTTACTGGTGTTCTTGGTCACTCTTGACAGTTCGATTTAATTTTCGAACTGCAACGGTATTTAACACGTCGAAGTTTGACGAAGCTGTATACGTTTTACAGCAGACATGGGCCTAATGATAATTTGGCTTCCCTTGTACCAGCATAATTTGCATGTATTAGTATATTATCTATATTAAAAAATTTCCGTTATTCATCACCTATGGGACTCGTCTTAGGTTATGGAACTTAAATTATATTTTTCACGTCGAAATTTGACCAAGCAATTTGCATTTTACAGTCGATATAGGCCTAATTACAATTTGGCTTCTCTTGTACCTTGTCTCTCGCTGTTAATAAAAATTCAGGATTACTTGCATGTATTAATATATGCTATCTAAATTAAAAATACTACAGATTTCCATAACTGATCACTCATAACAGCTCGACTTAGGTTATGGAAGTTTAACCAAGCTATTTGCATTTTACAGTCGACGTAGGCCTAATAACAATTTGGCTTGTCTTGTACATTGTCTCTCGGTTTTCAAAATAAAATCAGGAATTTTCATAATTACGATTCCAATAAGTAAGAATATTGCCAAAAACTCTCTTCAAGTGCAAACGTCTTGTGACACTTTTTCAAAGTTAACGAGACAAAATCCGATACTGTTTATAAAATTCAACGCCGTTTTGTGAAACCCAAACAACCTGAATTAATCAGCCTGTCAACCTTAGCTTCTAAGAGGAAAAACAGAGAGAGAGAGAGAGAGAGAAAGAAAGATATAGACCAAGGGATAGCCAGACGGACAGACAGAGAGAGAGAGAGAGAGAGAGAGAGAGAGAGACAACATTTGACATGCATGAACGACACGGAATGCAATTCGGAATGCGAATCAGGTTCTGCGTGCTTGCGCGCACATAAAAACCCACACATCGAGGGATTGCAAAAGTATGTGGCTATGAGGCATCATTGCACCGTAAGTGGATAAAAAAAAAAAATAATTTATTCAATATGGCTTCTCTTTGTAGAGACAGAGGGCGTTGGGTGCATGCATAGTCCCGGGAAAGGTCATGTAATAGGTGCACAGATCTGGCGTCACACGAAAGTGGTCGAATATCTTATACTTTTTTTAATTTACTGAGCGAATTGTTGCGTAAAGTAGCGTTCGCCCATAAAGTATAACTGTCAGAAGCTGTGTTGATAATATTGGGCAGAACACGATTCTGACAGTCATACTTTAAGGGTGAACGCTACTTTATATATATATATATATATATATATATATATATATATATATATATATATATATATATATATATATATATATAACTGACCAACCTGCAGTGTCCAGGAAAATTCTGAAGTACGCAGAAAAATATGACTTTATCTCCTTTAAATTGTTGTATCGTGTAAAATGTGTGTATATATATATATATAAATATATATATATATATATATATATATATATATATATATATATATATATATATATATATATATATACAGTATATTCTTTGTTTCATAAGACCAAACCTAATACCGTAAAGTATCCAGTAGCAAACAGCATCAACACTTCATTCACCTGATCCACCGACAGTCCTTTAAAATCGACAAAAGGTAACCATCACTGTCTGAAGTTGCAGGAAAAAAATCTTACAACACTTGGAGCTTCAAATATCTCTTCTACTCAGCTTTCTCTCTCTCTCTCTCTCTCTCTCTCTCTCTCTCTCTCTCTCTCTCTCTCTCTCTCTCTCTCTCTCTCCGTTGTTTCTCTGTCTAAATTGAAAGAGGTGTCTCTCTCACTCTTAAGTTGTGGAGATGATGTCTTCATAAGGTTCTCGTCACCGTTAAATTATTGATAGTTTTACTGATAATATACAACTGTATGGCCTAACACCCCTCTTCTCCCTCTCTTCTCTCTCTCTCTCTCACTCATTCAGAATTCAACATCCGTGTATCCACAATCTACAACTGCAATCCATCAATTTGTACCTCTTGCTGATGTAGTAATATAAAGTAAAATTATTGTTATTGGTTATATAATAGAATAATACATATTCATTTCCATCTCTTTTCAACGTGTATTTATTCAAAACAATAAATAACCGATTGTCTTGCATTTCTCCATGAAGGGAATGATTTTGTTTGATTTATTATTATTATTACGTCATCACCAAAGGTACGAATTGGCTGAAGTTACAGATGCCATATGGACATGCATAGCGATTATTTTTTTTCTACCAATCTACACATACACAGAAGGGGAAGAATTTCTTATGTCTCTTCTTTGCTCTCGCTCTCTCTTTCTCTATCTCTCTCTCTCCTTTTCAGCTAGCTCAGAATCTAACAGTATGATTTCACAGCAATAACAGGAAAACAACCGCCACTGAAGAAAGACATGTCAGCAGGTGTAACTATTCTCGACGCCTTTTCCGCAAACAACTCAAACTGGCAATGTTTTTATGAAGAAAAATCGCGAATAATTTACACTTCTAAAGTATTTTGTTATGTTAAATCTATTAAAAATATTGTATTTTAAATTTAAGATTTTGTAACAATACACTTATAGAAAAATACTATTTATATTTAAAAATAATACCGGATAGGTTTATACTGGTAGTGTATATGCCAATGATTCCTCTCACGTAGTAGTGAGAGGGAAGATGGAACTTGATGGGTTCCTCTAGTTTTATGCCCTGTAGGTTTTCAATGTTGATTTTATCAAGGTAATAAACAATTATATTAATAATAATTCTTAAAAATTATGACCACAATTCTCATATGTCTGTCATAGGGTAGGAGTTTAATTTTGAGTTAAAAACCTTTCTGGGGTGACATAGAGGCCGTGTGCATAATTTTGTCTAGGTCTGTCAAGCATCCAAACAAATATACAAACATTCACTTAT
Source organism: Macrobrachium rosenbergii (assembly GCF_040412425.1). Classification (NCBI taxonomy): domain Eukaryota; kingdom Metazoa; phylum Arthropoda; class Malacostraca; order Decapoda; family Palaemonidae; genus Macrobrachium; species Macrobrachium rosenbergii. Next base: position 1,375,620 of record NC_089765.1, read on the forward strand.
ATATATATATATATATATATATATATATATATATATATATATATATATATATATATATATATATATATATACAGGTGTTTCAAAATTAGAGCCTCCCTCTACAGCATAAACTAAAATTGATATGGACAAAAACAAAAGTAATTCAGAACAGGTATTTATTTAAGTTTCTCTCTGAGTATTTAATATTTTGTGTGGCCTCCATCTGCCTGTACCACAGCCTGCATTCTTGAGGGGTATGATTTCAGCAAATCACAAAAAAGCTGAGACTCAAACTCCATTTCCCTGAGCACTTCGGTCACCTCTCTTCGTAGGCCGTCGAGGCTTGGTATACCATCATAGTTCACTGTGCATGCTTCAACACTATCCTTTAAGATAGTACCAATGTTTTCACACACATTAAGGTCAGAGGAGCTACCTGGAAATTCACTTGACAAGAAGAAATCAACACCACTGTTTCAAAGCAGCTCCTGTGTCTGAAGAGCCTTGAAACATGGTGCCTTATCATGCAAAAATGTGACTTCTTCAACAGATAACACATTTTCAGGATCTTTGAGGAAAGGAAATATTCCACCAGTAAGCACCGTTTCTCTGAAGTATTCGCCATTCCATGACTGTCCTTTTTCTTTGATGATCCACATTAACCATTTGGCTGTGAAACAGAGAAAAATTCCCAAACATTCAGGAAATTTCACAACTTGGCAATAGCGCACGTCATCGCTGATATCATCTAACTTTGCAGCCCAAATGATGTCATTTTTATGATCTGGCTTGCTGACTGTGTAAATGAAGAATTCACCTGATGCGGCAACATGGAGAAAGTCAGATTCATCCTAATCTTTAAGAAATGAACCACAAAACCATGCACGGTCTTCTCTCTGTTGCTGACTGGTGTTGGGCTTGCTGATAACATGAAATGGCTTGATACCAGATTTTTTCAACTCACGATATACAGCACTATAACTTCTCTTCTTTCCCCTTTTTGTTTCTAGTTCTAGCGCCAATTTACGTAAAGACTTTCTTAGTCTAGCCACTGCCTCAGCTATGATGTCTTTTGATTCCTGAGAAAGGACTTCAGGCCTTCCAATGTTCTCACTCTTTTCGTGATGACAGTCATATGGATTTTTGTTCCAGTTTCTTTTAACAAAGGATTCATCTCTTTTAATGTATTTAGCTATCCAGGAACATGAAATGAAGGATGCACCAGCATCCCTTGCCTCTCTGAAGATTATAGCCCGGATTCGGTCAATCCATCTGATTTCCTCCGAGTCATTAGCCATGGCTGTATCTAACTCCGTCACTCAGTCTGAAAATACAAGAAATGTAAAATGAAAAATGGCTTAATAGAAACTTAAAATAATGTACTTGGAGATAGGCTATAGCAGAAAACTTCATAACTTTCCATTTGTTCTGTGGAGGGGGCTCTAATTTCAGAAACACCTGGTATGTATGTATATATATATATATATATATATATATATATATATATATATATATATATATATATATATATATATACGAAACGATGATTGTTCACATCGGATGTTGAATTAACAAGTGGGGAGGAAAACCATCCCAAAAACTCTTGAAGAGGAATACTTAGCGAGCTTCTGACACGTTTTCTCATTAAGTCAGGATGGTGTCAGACTTTTCTGAAGCATAGGATCATGTGACATGACACAGTATGTACGTCTGCCAGAAGTATCCAGGTTCCTGTGAGGATGTGTGTTTGTGTGTGTCTTTTGGGGCGGGGTCCTTAGAAGTGATGGGATGAAATGTGGTAAAGAGATTCGTTGCAAGACCAACCTTGAACTTTACCACAGGTGTCAGAAGTTCGAGACCTGTGTGTGTGTGTAGTGCTCAATAACTGAACTGAATTTCAGAGGTAAGGAGCCTATCTATTTACCAAACTGTAGAGTGTTTTCTCCATTCTTGTAATATGTATTTTGTTTTTAGTAACGTGGGAAGAATTCCCATTGTTTTTCATTTTTTGTATTTTGGGTAACTAAAAGATTTTGCTTGTCTTCTTCAGATGTTTCATTGAGTAAGAGGTCGAGAATGTAATCAAAGGAGATGAACAAAACATGCCCGGGTCAGTCTTTCTCAAGCACGAGTCTCTGTGTGTGTGTTTAATGATGCATTACTGGGCAAAAGGTTTTGATGTGTTAATAGGGATTTCTGGGCTTTAATTCATATTGGGGACTGTCTAGGTATATATAATGTGCACAGTGTCTTTAATTGCGGTATCTTGACAGCTGCTTGTGTGTGGTAAAACACGCAAAATCGCACAGGTGTTCTTTTCTCTCTCTCTCTCTCTTTCTTTGGTTAGAGGATTCTCATACCGTCAAACAGAGGCGTACATAAGTGTTATAATTTTTTTATTGTTAATTTTAATGTCAGGTTGGACTCTTTTTATTGCACTGCAACTACTTTTCGGGTGGTGGCTGTCAGTGACGTCACCCCCTGAATGACGTGTCAGTGATGTCATTAGTTTGGGCGGAGTGTCTTGCCTTCTTCACCATACTCTGTGCACCGCACTTGAATTTTGGGCGTGCCTTATATGCAGTTCGCATTGGCGTTCAGGGTTTAATAAAGAGGTATTTGATTATTGTATTATTTCTGAGGCTTTGATAATTAGGTAGTAATTTATTTGACATTGGTTGAGTTGCTGTGAGTAAACATTTCTTATGCAATTGTGTATACACTTCTTAGATTTTGTTAACTGTTTTTTTATTTCTATAATTAAACACGTACGTGTTTCATTTTGGGTGCATACGTGCATGTATGAAAAGGTAGAAGCAGTTGCTGTAAGCTTACTCAGCAGTTTTTTGCCTTGGTGACAGGAGAGGCAGACGTTTTTTTCAGTGTGCTTCAGCACACCTTGGATGGGGTGATAGGGTGAGGGTATTGCACTGGGGAGAGGGGGACGATTTCTTTCCTCTTCTCTCTCTCTCTCTCCCTCTCTCTCTCTCTCTCTCTCTCTCTCTCTCTCTCTCTCTCTCTCTCTCTCTCTCTCTCACGTCCGTTTGTTCAAGTCCCGTTTTCTATACATGAGTGAGGGTAGACTCCCACTCTCTTTACTTGGGGGAAACTGAGTGTTTTTTTTTTTTATTTGGTTTGCCCTTGAAGACGCAAAGTAATCTTGACCTACTTTGCAATCAGCTGTGCGCTCAGTCTGCCCATTTTTTTCCCCATGGGACTTTAGATTTAATTGTGGGGTTAATTAATACTGAATCTAATTTTTGGGTTTAGTTAATTTTGGATTTAATTGCAGGTTTAATTAACTGTAGATTTAATTGTGGGTTTGATTAGTACTTTCTTTTTATTTTTGGAGATTAATTGTTAGAGTAAAGGGAATTAACATTCTGGGTTTCTTACTGTATGGGAATTCTTTCAGGGAAAATTGTTTTTTTCGTGGGTTTCTTCTGTAAGGGGTGTCCTTTCACGGGACATAGAAGATTTTGCATTTGTGATCAGTCAAGAATAAGTGAACACATTTATTTACAAAGAAGAAAGCTGCAAAAATTAGGAGAGGAAATAGTGATTAGAGATTCCTTAGCTCAGCATATAGTTGGGTAGGGCGTGGAGATTCATTCCGAGGTTTGAAGAGTTTTGTTGAAATTTGGGGTAGCCAAAGGTCAATGGATGGCTTGACTTCTCAGGCTCCACGGGTTCGTTGTTTAATTGCAATATACAGGAACACATTAAGAGATTTGGCCTTCTTAAATATTGTGGCAGTTGTAAGAGTTATGGTCTTCCTTGGCAGTTCTGTCCATCTCAGAGACAGTATAGTGGTTGGCCTGCATTTCAGAATTTTGGTAGTTCAGTTGAGAAAGTTCCTCACAGGAATTTTTCGAGGGGATCTTGTGATCAGCGAGCATTGTCTAAAGACCAATCAGTTGCAAGGGAAACTGGATGGGTGTGTCTTGGGATATAGGACTTCTGGGGGAACCCTCAGGGTCAAAGCCCGTAGTAAAAGGGTCTGTGCATGGAATAAATGTAAGGGTTTTTATAGATACAGGCGCCTCTATTAATTTGATGAATTATGAGTTGTTCAGATCGATGTTTTCCGATCGATCTTTGAGACCTGCTCAAGAGTCAGTATGTGACGTCCAAGAAAATAGGTTATGGGTTTTGGGATGCGTAGATGTAGGTTTGTCTCTTGGGGGTAGAACTTTTACAGAACCATTTTTGGTTATACAAGGGGCTGCTTTGGGGAATACTTTATTACTGGGTCATCCAGTATGTCGGAGATGGAGAATCCCTGTTCATACAGGGGTATGTGATATAACTGTGGGAGTACCTGGTGTATTTGTACTAAGTTGATATCAATAGTTAAAATAGGCACTGCAGGAATGAAATTAGGATGAAATGGTGAACAGAGAATATTGTAAAGTTCATTGTTAACACTTGTTGGATTGTAAGATGACTTTTTCGCTTTATTTTTACAAAGCTCTAAAACATATGGAGGGTAACATAATGAATCTCATATTTTATCAATAATTTTAGCTCTTCTTCCAAAAATTCAGGACTACAGATTCTAAGAGCTCTAAGATACATACTTGAAAATATTGACGCTTTATTTGTTTAGCTTGGTTAGAGTAAAAATGAATTTATGACAAATAATTCGTGGATTTCTTATATACTTTAAAACAAAAATTGGAGTTATTTCTAATAACTAAGACATCCAAAAGTGGTATACAATTATTTTCTTCATATTCTATTGTGAATTTTATGGATGGTACAAGATTATTAATTGTTTGCAAGAAATCAGGAATATTTACATTTTCTTTTACTATACAAAAACAATCACCTACATATCTAACCTAAAACACCTCAGAGGATAAATTCCTTGGAATAAATCTAGACTCAAAGAATTCCTTATAAACATTAGACAAAAGTGGCGAAAGAGGGTTCCCCATAGCCATACCAAATATTTGTTCATTAAAATTACCATTGAAAGTGAATTTACAATTTTTTATACAAAGGGATATCAAATTAATAATAACATTGGTAGGTAATTCTAGATTATGCAAGTCCAAATGTTGCGATAAATATTGCAGTAAGTCATCAATAGGGACTTTAGTAAATAAAGATGTCGCATCAAAACTGGTTAATCTGGCAGTACTGGATAATTCAATATGGGAAAGTCAAGCACAGAAATTAACAGAGTTTTGTAAATGGGGAATTTGAAATAGTACCCAGGATAGATGATAGTAATTGAATTAGATATTTAAAAAGTTTGTAACAAATAGAACCAGTTGAACTGATAATGGGCTGAGTAGGAAAATCTCTTTTATGGGTTTTGATTAATCCGTACATGTAAGGTAAGGATGGGCCAGTCGTTGATACTTTCTCTTTTATTGAAACGAATTCCTTTAGTACAGTTTTTATTTTAGAATTGAAACTTTTTATGACATCAGCTAATGGGTCTTTCCGCAGTTTTCTGTAAGTGCTAGAATCAAATAATAAGTTTCCCATTTTTTCAACATAGCTAGTTTTATCTATTATTAAAAAAACAACTGGATTTGTCGGCTTTAGTAGTTTGCAAACTTTTATCTTTCTTCTTTTTGTGAATTGTATCTATGAGCCTTTTCGGGAATTTCACTATTTTTATTAGGTATTTGAAGTAGGCTGAAGAAAAGACCTTTATCTAAATTCATTGAAGGTGATACAATTGTGTTTTTCTTTTCCAGTTTGGATGTCTCTGAGATGATGTTTGTGCACGAAATGTCATCATTAATAGAATATGATAAGACATAGCCTAAAGCACATTTAAGATTCTAGTCCAGTTCTTTATTCAAGAGGTTTATTACACAATCGTCTTTATGTTTGATATTACAATCACTTATCTCAACGAGACTTCAATTTATGATCTAGGTGGTGAACTACTTTATTTAGCTTGAATTTAAGTCTATTATAAATTCTGTTATCTAATCCGGGGGAATCCTATTCATGAAATGAAATCTATCAGTTCTCAGTTTCTTGAAAACATTGAATTCGAGCCTTCTTGTCTTTTCTGTATGTTTCTTGAGGGAAATTACACACAATTCGTTGAAAGGAGATTCACTGCCCACTCATAATCGTTTAGATAATAATGGCTTTGGGATCAGTGGCTTAAGGCAGGCCATGAGATGAACTGGGATAAGTCAACGATAATCTACAAGGTCAACAGCCATCGGAAAAGGAATTTGCTAGAGACAATGTTTATTGAAGCTACTTCCACAAGGAATGTTAATCTCCACCCTGGATTATCTTTGTCCATCTCTTTTTTGCTGAAGGAACATGCTGCCCAGACTAACAAGCGATACCAACCCCCACCATTTGCTTTTGTATATAAGGCTCTGTCAACTTCTTTTGTATTCAGTGTGAACTTGAAAATTTAGAATACACTACGAAAGTGCTTGTTCAAATTCCCGGTTTTCACTCACCTTCTGACGAGGATTTTAATATATATATATATATATATATAAATATATATATATATATATATATATATATATATATATATATATATATGTATACATATACATATACAACATATATACACACACACACACACACACACACACACACATATATATATATATATATATATATATATATATATATATATATATATATATATATATATATATATATATATATATATATATATATATATATATATATATATATATATATGTGTGTGTGTGTGTGTGTATATATAAAGTGTGTGTGTTTGCGTGTGTCTGTATGTATGCACACACAGATGGGGAGAGACAGACAGACAGGCGGAAAATATACAATTTCAGTTCAAGTAAAAGAGATATACATATATTTTATCTCTTCAAAAATTCGGTGAAATATTACACCATCCTCAATTATCGATAAGACTCAATTCAAGCCACGCAATATAAACTGCCCAGATTAAATCTGATATCTGTATCACACGCCCATTATAAACAATATGCCATCATGCCTCACAGAGTGCATTATCTTGCATATATTCTTCCAATTATTCGAAGGTTACTCCAAATAAGTCACGAGAATAGATAGAATATAGAATTTAGGCCAAAGGCCAAGCGCTGGGACCTATGATGAGGTCATTCAGCTCTGAAAGGGGACATTGAGAGTAAAAAGGTTTGAAAGGCGTATCAGGAGGAAACACTTTTGCAGTTACACTATGAATCAATTATTAGGAGATGGTTGAGGAAAGTGCTGAGGAAAGTAAGATGGAAGAAAGAGAATATGAACAGAGGTACAGCAGAAGGAATACATGGTCATTATCTACTGATAAACACTGAGGAAACAATATCTATAAAAATAATGATTTAATTTTTTTAATTTTTTGGTTGTGAGAGTTGAACCTTCCTAAGTAATTTGAAAACGAATATGAATCGAATTTACTATAATATATATATATATATATATATATATATATATATATATATATATATATATATATATATATATATATATATATATATATATATGTAGAATCTACTGGTCACTTTTACCAGACATATATGTAATTCTAATAGCCACAATGCCCTCTTAACTTCTCGAATTCTTCGCGTTTTTTTGGATATGCTTGTAACTACGAAGCCGTAAGATCCAAACACAAAAAATTGAAGAGACTGTGAAACGAACCCCCGTCACCATAATCACAAGGAGGTCACGTTGCCGACCTGACCACTTTTGGGTCTTACGGCTTTGTAGTTACAAGCATATCCAAAAAGCGCGAAGAATTCGAGAAGTTAAGAGGGCATTGTGGCTATTAGAGAATTACATATATATATATATATATATATATATATATATATATATATATATATATATATATATATATATATATATATATATGTATGTGTGTGTGTGTGTGTGTGTGTGTGTGTGTGTGTGTGTGTAAACAGGTACATTTTGATTTCAGTATTCGACACAACGCTGTTAAAGCAGCCATACGAACATATTCGTATTATTCTGTTTACACTGGATAAACGTTACTGGTTTTCCATAAACAGCAAAGCGAATATATTAGCAGACGAGAAACTCATCTCCCGCTTGATAAGTGATTGAATGCTAAGGCTTTGACAAAGCAATAAAGCATTTTTGCAACACTCTTTGAAAAGCAACAAAGCATTTCTGCAACACTCTTTGGAAACCAACTAAACATTTCTGCAACACTCTTTGAAAAGCAACAGAGCATTTTTGCAACATTCTTTGAAAAGCCACAAAACATTTCTGCAACACTTGGAAAAGCAAAAAAGCATTTCTGTACACTTTGAAAAGCCACAAAGCATTTCTGCAACATTTGGAAAAGAAACAAAGCATTTCTGCAATACTTTGAAAAGCCACAAAGCATTTCTGCAACACCTGGAAAAGCAACAAAGCATTTCTGCAACACTTTGAAAAACAACAAAGCATTTCTGCAACACTTTGGAAAGCCACAAAGCATTTCTGAAACACTTTGAAAAGCCCCAAAGCATTTCTGTAATTCTTGGAAAAGCAACAAAGCATTTCTGCAACACTTTGAAAAGCCATAACGCGTTTCTGCAACACTTTGGAAAGCAACAAAGCATTTCTGCAACACTCTTTGAAAAGTTGTTACAACGATACACAGATGATATATATGTGGAAAGTTCCACATATATAATAAAGGGTACAACTCAACGATAAGCATCTCATGAGAAAGAAGAAAAAAAATAATGATAAATCGTATAGAGGAAGTAAAAATGAAACCACCAGAAGTTAAAACGTCACTAAAACAGGCCACCAATCATTCAGTGTACAAAGATTGCATGAAAAACTCCTTTGTTATATCACACAAAGGGATCATTTTTACCTATTATTTGGTTGTGATTAAACAACATATCCATATCGAATTTATAGGTATGTAAACGTTATTATTATTATTATTATTATTATTATTATTATTATTATTATTATTATTATTATTATTATAATTCATAAAATTCTCATAATAGCATGAGTCGCTAAAATGGTGAAGAAATCCACAATGGTGTAAATGTGAATATATATATATATATATATATATATATATATATATATATATATATATATATATATATATATATATATATATATATATATATATATATATATATATATATATATATATATATATATATATATATATATATATATATATATATATATATACATATATATATATATATATATATATATATATATATATATATATATATATATAAGGCATATAATCAGACGTCGGCATTGCCAAACACTGTTGGGAAAATGATCACAGAATAGACTGGGAAAATATGAGTTTTCTGTACAGGAACACCAACAAAACATCTAGACTGGTTGTAGAGAACGCCTTCATAACTTGCGCCAACAACACGATGGCAGGGAACACCGGAAACGGCTTTGAAGACAGCATATCTAGAAAATCGTATACTCCACAGTAGCAAGGAAACGAAGAAAAAACGTAAGAGAACGCACGGAAAACGGTCACCTAGGAGGAAGGACCAGAGAAAGACCAAGGTCAAGAGGGGGTGGAGGTCACACAGGAAGAGCTAGGCGATTATAGGATTAATAAAAGTACCCAGCACACAGATATAACTACAGCCGGACTACGCGTCTGCTCATTGTACGGATACTTGATAATGTGGACTGTTTGTCCAAGAAAGCTTGTAACTTTTTTGAATAAAAACTCCATTAGATACCATCCAGTTTGAATGAGGTCCTTTTAGTAATTTTACTAATGCACAGAACAATTGTGTATGTGAGAAAGTTAATATATATATATATATATATATATATATATATATATATATATATATATATATATATATATATATGTGTGTGTATACATGCATATATATATATATATATATATATATATATATATATATATATATATATATATATAATAGTATGTATATATATATATATATATATATATATATATATATATATATATATATGTGTGTGTGTGTGTGTGTGTGTGTGTGTGTGTGCGTGTGTTTTACACCATTGTAGATTTCTTCTCCTTTATTATTATCATTAAAAAGATAATGAACAGTTTTATATATTACCATATGGAGACAATTATATACAAAACACACTTTCACCTACTGTATAACTTTCGAACGGCAAAAAATATTTGTCTAAATTATTTTAAGGAAAAAATCAAGAATAATTCAACACATTACCTGTGGAGTGTTTGGTTTTGTAGAAGTTCAGTAAAACACACACAAGCGCACACAAACGTACACACACCTGTGTACATTTCCTTTATCTATGAGATTAGACACAACCGTTCAATAAGTTCTCGTGTACCTTCTTGTTTATACAGCTATAATGGAAGAATCCTCAGTCAGTACTTCAGCTTGAAGCTCAAGGTTTCAGCGCCATTAAATATTTTTCTCAGTACTTACAACTAGCAATGAATGTCATTCTTTATTGATATGTAATTCAGGCGAAATACTGATAACAATCCGTCGGCTAGGATTCGATAAACAAGAAAAACCAGTATTGAGCGACAGAGCCGTTACAAAGGCCGTGTTCCTACTACTACTACTACTACTACTACTACTACTACTACTACTACTACTACTACTACTACTGTGTTTTTTTACATACTAGATGGCAGCACTTAGCAAATGGTTTCCTAGAGCATTTTAATGTATCTTTAGCAGTTTTATTCTAACAGGTCGTTTTCATCAAGCTTAAGACACTTTTAATAATTCGTTATCGCTTTATAATGAACAGCGTGTTTGTCAACAAAAGCATGGCACTAACGAGAGAGAGAGAGAGAGAGAGAGAGAGAGAGAGAGAGAGAGAGAGTGGGGATGAGTGGAGCAGAGATACACATCAGTTACTAATATCTGGCATCATGGGAAAGACAGAGAGAGAGAGAGAGAGAGAGAGAGAGAGAGAGAGAGAGAGAATGAGAGTGAGTGGGGCAGAGATACACATCATTTACTAATATCTGGCATTATGGGGATAGACACACCCACACACACACAGACAACGTGTTTGTCAACAAATGGCTAGCAGAAATTAGCTTTTCATTTCAGCCGCACAAGATGTTATCATTACTAATCTGTGTTTGACTGATGTACGATAATTAAGAGCATTGTATTCACACTATTAGCATGGTGATTACTGCTGGGACATTTGTAATAACGAGTAATTACCATTTGATAACAAACCTGTGTAAATTGTGATTTTAAACCTGAATTGTCTTTGAATAAGGGTAGGATTTAGTTAGTTAACCATCTAAAATAACAAACATTAACAGAATATGAATATGTTAATTAAGTTAATAAACGTCATAACTCGATGGAAGAGTTCAAAATTGGATTTAAATATATATGTGAAATTAGACACAATTCAAAATTCATGAAACAGTTGTTCAGAATTTCAAGAGGAATTATCTCTCTCTCTCTCTCTCTCTCTCTCTCTCTCTCTCTCTCTCTCTCTCACACACAAAAATGTATAAGGCCAAAATTAAGAAAAGTTAGGAAATAAAGAAGACCAATTTCTGACAACAACAGTAAATGTCTCATTCCAACCTTTGACTACATGGCAACAAATTGATTTGATTACACTCTCTCTCTCTCTCTCTCTCTCTCTCTCTCTCTCTCTCTCTCTCTCTCTCTCTCTCTCTCTCTCTCCAGACATACAGGACACACAAATTAAAAAATTAATCTTTATCTTTCAAATAACACGCAATGAAATATTGAAGGCATTATATGGATAAAATAGAGAAATAAATAAAAGGACAATGAAGTTATTTTGGAGAAAAATATGAGAAAATATTAAAGTTATATAAAGAAGATGAAGAGTTGTGTGTATCTTAGCCAGCAGGACAAATAACACCTTACTTACGAAACAAGTTCAAGTGATTTCAGCCCCGTAGAGAAGTAACTTGCCGTCAGTGCACCTTACGCGGTGCACTGTAAACATTACTTCAGGTTCTTTGCAGCGTCCCTTCCTTAGGTCTCTAACTGCAACCCCTTTCTTTCCTTTTACTGTATCTCCGTTCATATTCTCTTTCCTTCATCTTACTGTCCACCCTCTCCCAACAATTGATTCATAATGCAACTGCGAGGTTTTCTTCCTGTTACACCTTTCAGACCTTTTACTGTTAATTTCCCTTTCACCGCTGAATGACCTCATAGGTCCCAGTGCTTGGCCTTTGGCCTAAATTCTGTATTCCAGTTCTAAGAGATGCCAAAGACTGTATAAAGTCCTTGGTGACCAGTGACCCATAACTATTGCCTACGACTGAAGCACTGAATTAATACGAATATGCCAACACAAGAACAAATGTTATCTAAGCAAGAATCTGAATGAAGAAGCTTTGGTTCTGTGTTGTTACCGAATGGTCGTGAACTTATTAACTCACACTCAAACAAGATCAATCATTCACAAAGAGTCATCATGACATGAACTTTTATAGAAGGAATGAGCACTTGTCGTGCAGAAATCTTTGCCAGTATATAATCCCTGTAAGGAGAGAATGACTGAGAATATAGTCAAGGTGAAATCCCGATGCCAGAAAAATTTGCATAAATGAAACAAACCCTGTTCACTGTCTTTGACCAAAATAGAGGAGTAATGCAAGGGTAGAGAGGAATAGATTAAAAAAAATGTTTTCCAAAGAGCCAAAGGAAGATTAGATTTTTTATTATACGTGAGAGGATTTAACACAAGGCATAAGCAGGGCAGATCTTTTGCATAGAGGACTCAAGTCTTTCGATCTAATAATACTTTTTCTAAAACTTC
>NC_089765.1:1393375-1410875 GCF_040412425.1 Macrobrachium rosenbergii
CAGAAGATGGATCCTATTCATAAGGAACAAGCTCATCAAAGGGGCCACTGACTTGGAACTGAAGCTTCCAAAGAATATTAAGGTGTTCATTAGGAAGAAGTAAGAGGAAGTAGAGGGAAATACGGAAAGAAGAGATCTCACTTGTTGAAACAGAAAGAAATTAATAAACTAATAAATAGATAAAAATGTATTAAAATGCAAGGGGAATAGCACTGGGGTAGTAATGCATCGCATCTTCGCTTGAACTTCTGAAGTTCCAAATGATAAACTAATTAAGTGAAACAACTTGAATTCTCTCTATTCAGTCTAAAATATTTTCTCAAAAAATATTCGTGTTTCGAATCATCTTTCCCCACTTTTGTCATGATGCTCATTTTCCAAGGCAAATACAAGCTCTCTTCTTCATGAGGGGTAGTGCTTTCAGTGCACCTCACGCGGTGCACTGTAGGCATTATTGAAGGTTCTTTGCAGCGTCCCCTCCATGGCCTCTAGCTGAAACCTCTCATTCCCTTTACTGTACCTCCATTCATGTTCTCATTCTTCCATCTTGCTATCCACCCTATCCTAATATTAATTTCACAGTGCAACTGCGAAGTCTGCTTTTTAGTCTCAATTTCCCTCTCAGAAATGAATGACCTCATAGGTCCCAACGCTTGACCTTTGGTCTAAATTCTATATTCCTATTCATATTCCATAAATCACGTTGGATACTTGTTCCTGAATCGTGTTACTTTATAATTGCAAATTTCAATAACCACATTTTGTTGAATAGGTCTGTAACGCACATGGGATATGAAAGGAAGACATATATATATCCATTTGAATGAATAAATCACTGTCAAAGTGATTCTTTGGTAATTGTATGGAAAATTTTATGTTATCATTTATGATAAATCGAGAATCCTAGTGTGTGCCAGAGAGAGAGAGAGAGAGAGAGAGAGAGAGAGAGAGAGAGAGAGAGAGAGAGAGAGAGAGAGAGAGAAAGTCAGGTTATGAAGAGAACAGCAAGATATTAAAAATGAAGACATGATTTTTCTGTAAGTATATATATATATATATATATATATATATATATATATATATATATATATATATATATATATATATACATATACAGACTAGCGTTGTTAAGAAATGGTTTGTACTGTAATATCAATCTGGCATGATTTATAATGCTTATAAAAGCACTGAATAGTTAATTCATTCTGCTCAAGGGATATATATTATTTAGCATTCCTGCCTTCTGCTTTCAATAACAATAAATATTCTGTTTATCATGATACCACATTCTGCTGTACCTGCAGACTTTAATGCGCTAGATTCGTAATATCAATCAACTTACATTAAGGATCAGTTATTGAAAATCGATGTTCTCTGCAATAGATTGCTAAATCAGAACTTTTCCCGGGAAATTATATTAGCGAAATATGACAGTGCTTAATTTATAGGGATTGAATGGTAGAACGTAAAATATAATAATAAATCTATTGCACTTACTCTCAGAAATATGGTTAACATATCATTTTCAATTTTACTATTTTATGTTCGGGTTCTGATTAGCTCTGTGGGAAGGATACTCATCTGCATCTGGAGATTACTCTTTCATAATTTGGATCTCTCTCTCTCTCTCTCACACACACACACACACACACAAACTCTCTTTCTCTCTCACACACATACACTTTCTCTTTCTCTCCCCGTGACCTAATCTCCTTAACCTCTCTTTCACACACACACACACACATTCTCTCTCTCTCTCTCTCTCTCTCTCTCTCTCTCTCTCTCTCTCTCACACTTTCTCTCTCCCTCGACCTCCTTCCTTCCTCTCTCTCTCTCTCTCTCTCTCTCTCTCTCTCTCTCTCTCTCTCTCTCTCCCAGTGGCGTAAATGGACTTTTTATAAACATAGTTGATAATAAAAAAAAATTATGTGCCAATATTGTCTTTGGAGAGGATATTCATGTGTAACTGGAGATTACTCATTGATAATTTAACTCTCTCTCTCTCTCTCTCTCTCTCTCTCTCTCTCTCTCTCTCTCTCTCTCTCTCTCTCTCTCTCTCTCTCTCCTTAATCAATCATTGAGTAACGCTAAATGGATTCTCCGTAGTTTTTGTAAACATCAAAATCTCTAAAATGGTTGACTCAAGATGTGCGGAGAAGGTAATTTATGCAAAAGGCAACCTTTTAAAAACTATTTTATTAATAACAATGTCACTATAGCTTTCTTAATCAGTCTCCAAATTACACTTCAGGTAACCCTGAATGAAATAACGTATAATAAAAAAAATAAAGCAATTATATTTATTTATGTATTTATATATATATATATATATATATATATATATATATATATATATATATATATATATATATATATATATATAAAATAGATAGATAGAAAGATATAACTTAATGTGATGATACATTTGAATTTCGGTAGGAATAATGGAAAACCAACTGCTGTTACTTTTTGGGGCTTGGTGGGGTGAGGGGGGCAAGTTGAGGCTTGGGGTGGCATCTTGGGGGGGGCTGTTGCCCCCTCCCCCAGCCCTCCTAAATGACGCCCCTGGTTGAAACCCAGTCACACAAACACAAATTACTACCGCAGTGTGTAATTGTCCTTCATTTAAGCTTACCAGTACGTCTATAAAGAGCTATTATCATTATCATAATGGGATAAGGAACCTATAACAATCACTTAATAATAAACAGGCAATAACGACTCAGAATATAAAATTCCTGAGGCGAAATTTAGTAAATTCTGAACGGGAAAAAAAGCTTTGGCAGTCTAAAGTACACAGCCATGGGAAGCTTCCTCAATCCGATCATAGATGGCGTTAGCGGCGGTCGACGTTTTAAATGATGATGTACAATAGAAGAAGGAAGTTAGTTAATGTGGTAAATGGTGCTTTCGCGTGTCAAATAATCATGTCACGCGCTGGTTTCCATCAGAGCAATAGTGCAGGATATAATGCGGACCTGACATGACGCGTAGATAAGAGAGGCAGGGGAAAATTTTTCTCCCAAATGAGGCAGAAAATAGAGGAAGGGGGAGCGGCTGCATGAGGTTTCTGCCATT
The DNA here is from genome assembly GCF_040412425.1 of Macrobrachium rosenbergii. Lineage (NCBI taxonomy): Eukaryota > Metazoa > Arthropoda > Malacostraca > Decapoda > Palaemonidae > Macrobrachium > Macrobrachium rosenbergii. The sequence goes on from NC_089765.1 coordinate 1,396,454, forward strand.
AATGAGATTCGAATGGAAGAACGACTCAAACTGAATATTAGCTGTTGCAAGAAAATAACGAATTTAATTCTAGAATTTTTAAATTTTCCCTAGGGTTAAACTGAAGGTAAGACTCTAACATATATTAGATGAGTTTGGAATTATGAAAATTATAATTTAATTTGTTTTCTGCTTCGTAATATTGATTTTTTTAAGGTGTTTTAAAAGTGTAACATCGCCTTATCAAAGTTAGGGCATACACACACATACACACAAACACACACACACATATATATATATATACAGTATATATATATATATATATATATATATATATATATATATATATATATATATATATATATGTGTGTGTGTGTGTAATAGCCATAACTGATACACTCTTAACTTCTCGATTCCTCGCTTTTTGGATACGCTTGTCACTACAAAGCCTTAAGATCCAAGTGCAAGAAATATGAAGAAATTATGACAAGCGTATCCAAAAAGCGCGAAGAATTCGAGAAGTTAAGAGGGTATTGTATATTAAATTACATATGTATCTGGTAAAAGTGACCAGTAGATTCTACACACACACACACACACATTATATATATATATATATATATATATATATATATATATATATATATATATATATATATATATATATATATATATATGTGTGTGTGTGTGTGTGTGTGTGTGTGTGTGTGTGTGTGTGTGTGCGTGTTTGTGTATGTACGATTCCTTAAAAGAAGCTGGTATTTCTGACTACATTTATATAGTGTATTTTTAATCAATTTATTTCCTTGCCAGTTATACTAGAAAAAAATAACTATATATAAAACTAAACTCCTAAGTATTACAAACGCAGTTCGACGTAAGTCGGTGAAAGTCAGAAAAAACTTGGCATAATGGGGAGAACACTTACTGAATTTCACAAACATAACAATTTCGTCTGGTCCAAAATTTATTTGTCCTTGTGCAGAATGCATCTCCTCATCTCTGAGTCATAGTGGTACATTACTCACACAATATTCTCCACTCATTCAAATTTCTGTTCTGGCCTTCGCTGTTAACTGTTGGTAGACAGTGTGTGTTTATGTTACGCTACTTTTGTTTTTATTTGTTTATTCATTTGTATGTTAGCTTCTTTATCTTCTATGTGAGCTATAAATTGTCTGGTTATTCCACTCGTATATAAATCAGTCTTTATTATTACCTAAATAAAATTTTGGAAGACAATAAATATTAGGCCAAGTCAGCTTACGAAAAACAGACTAATCTTTATTCCATTCGCTGTGGAATGCATATTTCAATTAAGATCGTTTCTACATCTATAAAATAGATAAATGAACTGATGGCCTGCTTAAAATAGCAGTACCCTGCGCTGGCATAAAGCCATCTTAATTTAAAGAGAGTTAAAACGGTGGGCTCAGGTTTCTGTGATATTCCTGTCAGTGTTTTGGTTAAATTACATGCAATGGGGTTTGTCATCTCTCTCTCTCTCTCTCTCTCTCTCTCTCTCTCTCTCTCGCGCGCGCGCACACACACACACACTATTTGTCGGGTTGATATTGCTACTTCTTTTAACAGTAAAGTCATTCATATTTTGTGCTGACTTTAGCAAAAAAAAACTAGGCGGGATAAGAACAATAGCCCAATGACCTACTCTTTTGGTTGAAATTTCAGTCAGGCCAGAAGACTATTCTTCTTACCAGTACACACATTATTTGCTCTAATTAATAAGGAAAAGACGGCTTTATTTTGAATGCAAGACGAAAAAGGCGTTATTAAATGAGGATACGTTTTAGTTTTCTGTAAAAGAAAACTATTTAGATGGCTTTGTCTGTCTGTCCGCCCTCAGATCTTAAAAACTACCGAGGCTAGAAGGCTGCAAGTTGGTATGTTGATCATCCACCCTCCAATCATCAAAGTTACCAAATTGCAGCTTCAGTATTTTTTTATTTAAGGTTAGCCATGGATCGTGCTTCTGGCACCGCTAGAGGTGCCAGCCGCCGATGTATCTTCCCTTGACCGCATCTGGAGACTAACTAAGGCAGTTCTTGAATTTTATGCACAAATAAATTACATCACACACACCAGCTCTCATGTATTATTTATCAGTGAAATTTTCACTGTTTTCCTTATTTATCATAAACACTGTATTTACAGTCTTGAATCATTCTGGTCTGGGCTTGCTGCTTGTTCTTAGATCGTGTTGATAAATCCAAGATATGGATCGTCTTCGGCCTTTGGTTCCTCCTTCTCATACATACTGACTGAGTTAAATAAACCCAGCAATGTCCGTGATACCTCAAAATCTTTGCAACATTTTCCCCCGAACTGCAGATGCGTTTCTTGACCTAAGACGATTTCTCAGTTTACTTTTGACACATGTTACCGAAGAAAATATCCTTTCCGCAACAGCATTGCTTGTTGGTGTTGTGAGACAGACAAGCCATGACATCATTTCCTAATTCTTTAACAGACCTACCTGTAGGCTACTTCCCCCTGAACTTCCGTACTGTAAAGGTGCGTTTACACGATCGAACTATGTTCGACGGACAAAATCGTTACCATATCACAGGAGAAGCAGGATGACGTCATAAGCGGTGAAACGATGGAAGCGGATCTGGCAACAAGCAGTGGTACCAGATGAGGGTGTTTACCACCGTTTCGAATCTGCTCACAGGGCATACACCGGTGGACAATGTTCGAAGGTGATGTCCGTTATAATAACTCAGGCATTTAATTCAGTGTGTGACGTTTCGATGCTGGGAACATGGACAGTGTCCGGTACACCACTTGTTGCTCGCTTCTGACGTCATCAGCGAGCCTTTTCGCTTTCCACTGCTAGTTGGTAACAATTATATCCGTCGAACATTGTTCGATCGTGTGAACGCACCTTTAATAGACTCCACACCAGCTGTTCAAAATGTAAACAAAAATTCTGAGTGAATTGTCTAGTGATATTTTTGAAGAAGAATGGGTGGGATTTTGTAAAGGAAAACCGAAATAACTGAAATTTTAGGTTTTTGGAGGATAAAATTGTCTCAGTACACAATACGGCCAAATAATTTGGCCGTGGATGTCTACGTATTTCACGGCCAGTTAATTTTGTATACGGTCAAATTTGATTAATTAGGCCGCAAAAACGGTCAAATGGCAACCTGTCGTGGACTCGTGGTTAAGAGTTTGATACTGCAGCACATCGAGAGTTTCATGCAGCATTATATGCTGCACAGAAAACTCGCTTGCGCCGAAGAAACTTCGGCGCATTTTTTACTCGTTATAAATCTAACCTTAGCGAGGAAAGACTCATAACATTTGATAGAATGGGTAGAAAGAACTGAACCGTAAATGTTCACATCTCTCAAGTGAGGGTTGACATTCAGTCAAAGAAAATTACATGATTACTTTTATATTTTGAAAAATACTTTTACATATTACTAACTTAATAACACCCTAGTTCAAATTCTGTTGATCAATGGTGAATAGTACCGGGCGCTGCCATTCCTATTGCTAAAAAGGTGTGCTAAATAACGGACACTGGGTTCATTTACTAATATTTGTGGTAGAATTAACAGCCATGATGAATGTTGCCCATTATTCACAGATGTTTGGAAAAATATGTTGTTGGTGTACATAAATGTGTAAGTGTCTAACCTGTGGGAAAAATAAACAAGTATCTTAAAGGATACCATAATTTCAAAAAACGTATCCATTTCCTTAAAAAAATGTGTTCACTTTTAATTTAACAAAATTTGGACATTTCTATCATATATATATATATATATATATATATATATATATATATATATATATATATATATATATATATATATAGACAATTAGTTTTTAAATGGCAGTACGATAGTTTTTATGTTTATGTATTGCTGCCACAGGGGTGTCTGGTGTCTTTGTAACGAATAACAGCTCCTCGTTGGGTGAGTCGGTAGAGTTCTCGGCTAGCACTCTGCTAGGCCCGAGTTCGAGTCTCCGGCCGGCCAATGAAGAATTAGAGGAATTTATTTCTGGTGACAGAAATTTATTTCTCGGTTTAATGTGGTGTGGATTCCACAATAAGCTGTAGGTCCAGTTACTAGGTAACCAGTTGGTTCTCAGTTACGTAAAATAAGTCTAATTCTTTGGGCCAGCCCTAGGAGACCTGTTAATCAGCTCAGTGGTCTGGTTAAACTGAGGTATACTTTTTTTTTTTTTGTAACGAATAATGATTTTTCGGATCACTTGACCCTGAGATGGTGAGAAAATAACACGAAAGCGCTTCGTCATCTCCTTGTTTCGCATCATTCCTTCCTCCAGCCCAAGGGAATTATTATTGTTGATGAGAGCTCCTGTGCTATCTGGGTGAAATGAAAAGTAAATTTTTAATTCTTTGATTTAGCTTTAATAACCTTGTACTTTGACCATGCTTTAACAGTATATATATTATTTGTTATAGATATATATATATTATATATATATATATATATATACATATATATATATATATATATATATATATATATATATATATATATATATATATATATATATATATATATATATATATATATATATATATATATATGTATATATGTATATCTGTGTATAATATTACAAATCGACCTTCATATAAGTCGACTTCAATTATTTTACGAGAAATTATTATGGACTATACATGATAGATAAGTCGACCTTTAAACTTCGGTAATATGTCACTGGTTGTAAAGAAACTGGCATTTTCTAGCATTCACAAACTTGACAGACATTTGAGTAATGTAAAGCATGTGAAGAATTATCACACAAACAAAGGAGACAATATCACCTGGAACAATAAGCTGAACGAATAAAGAAAAACAGCTAGTTTCACCTGAAAAAGTTAGATCTGTGAATATGACTTGATTATCAGATGCCAAATTAATTCAGCTTGAAACTATTTTATGTCCTTAATATATATTTAGGTCTTAAAAAATGTGATTGTATCAGATACCATAATTATTCAGCTTGAAATGCTTTTTTTGGATGTTCTTGATATGTATGAGAGGGTCTTGAGAGATCAGGAGTCATAATTATTCAGAGAGAAATGAGTTTTTTAGAGAGTTCTTAGAGATGTATGTAGGGTCTTGCTTATCAGGTTTATAACATCATTCAGCTTGGTAAAAAGCTTTTTTACATGTTCTAAATATGAATAATGGGGTCTTGCTTTTATGCAGGTGCTATAACAATTCAGTCTGAAATGTTGTTTTATATTTGTCCTTGTTATTTATTTAGGGTTATGTTAATGAATAAGTTGGAATTTGGTAATAAACTGTTGTGTTTGTATTATCATTCTTCACTTATTCCAAAGTTAACTGTCATTCTTCACTTATTCCCAAGTTAATTGTCATTCTAAAAAACTGGTCGTTTAACTCGAAAAAAACACTTGAAAAAATGGAAAGTAGATTTTTAAGAAACAAAATAGATACTGGCACTTAACTCTTTAGAATTGTTTGACTAGGAATTTGTATTTGTAGAAGCCCCAAAAAAAGAGGGATTGTTTGGCATCACAAGTTTGCTATTACTTTAGATGGAGCTATTTCAAAAGATGGAAGGTAAACTCCAAAGGAAGTGTTAGACTAGGAGGGAGAAGTTTGTTTGTTTGTCTGAACAACTTCAGGCAAACGATGAGCCACAGCCTAAGATGGTAAAGTAAGGAATTAAAATTACATTGAAAAGGTACTTATATATTTATTCCGACTGAATCATAATTTTGCAGACATAATTAAATTTTGGAATTTTGTGAGCTAATTTGAAATGAATGTTAAAGATGGTAATGTTATAAACAGTCTAATAAAGATAAAAGTTTAAAATCTGATCAAATATAGATTTTATCTGCGAACAACGGAAAATACATTTGACTGATTAATGAAAACTTTTTCATCCGAATCACTAGACAATTTTTTTGACTTTTGACAAACACTGAAGAAAAAATGGATGGAAAGTAACCCTTCACCTTTCTAACTGTTAATCATCAATGAAGCTAAACTTAAAGGTGAATTAAATATCCCTTCCCAAAAATGGTTTTGCATTTAAAAATGTCATTTATTAAACCCAGAAATCCTTGTTCGACAATATTTAAATAAAAAGCCATCATCGTATTCTTCCTGCAGTTGGAACCTCTGAAATTATAATGTATTTATTTTATTTTGCTTGTTAGCATAAAAGATTAGGATAATTTTTATCTATGATTAATTTATTTTTTTTTATTTTGTACACTGACAGTTATATATATCCAGAGAACACCTGGACATTCATGCACAGCAGAGTGATGCCACCACTTCTTGGCCTTTGCTTGAATAATAACAGCAACCCCAGGTTACCCAAGGACTTATTCCAGCTGAACAAATGGGTGTTCAGAGGAGGCGTAAGCCCTACGGTATAACCCCATTGACCAAAAACGGCAACCTTAAAGAGATGACTACAAGTCTTCTGTAATAGCGGGGTCATACTTATATACATGGATAAAGTAGCAGAGTTCGTTGGTAGACCCTGAGAAATTTTCTAGCTGTTCACCAAGAGGACAACTATTGCCATTGGTGAATGCTGAAGAATTAACCACCACTTTCTACCAAACTGCGTTGTGTCCCCAGATATCCTCGATCTATACCAGACCAGAAAGAGGTTTATATATTCGGGATTCCTACCATAGCAAGGTGGCAGTCTACATAACTATATCCTACAGATCTGTCGCCAGTATGGTTCTTGCTAGTTTTCACTTTTCCTGATTTGTAGGATAAATGCAATGATTTTAATTTTGGTTTCTGTTTAATCTTTAATTTTCGGCACACTCATGTATACAATGGGTGTATTCCAACCTATATTAATATAAACCCATGATAACCTATTATGGTTAATGTATGAAACAAAGGGGTTTGTAAGAATTAATGTATTGAAGATATATAGTAACAGTTTTTGCATTTTCCTCCAGGCCTATATAAGGATACATATAGTAGATATGAAAATACTGCCACTTGTATATTGGAATTTTATATATATATATATATATATATATATATATATATATATATATATAATTATAATAACCCAGACGTCAAGCAAAGTGCAATCTCCCCACCTAATTTACCTTTTGTTTATTGAGAACCGCATGGCTGATCGTATTTGATCCTAGAAATCATTCTGATCTGTCCTTTTTTTTTACCTGGAACAGATATTGAGATGACATAGATAACAGGGCCAGGAGAGGATATTTTATGTCATTTCCTTTTAAGAAGATTAGCCCAACTAATCTTCTTAAACGGCCTTCCTAAAGGCAAATTGCTGCCTGAATCGCCTTACCTCTGCAGGAAACTCCGGCCAGGGCTGAACAGAATCGCGGATGACCACCACGCCAGTGACTCATGCTTGCACACGGCCCCTACCCTGACAGCAGTGCAAAGGAGAGAAGCAGTTAGTTAGGAGCAGGAGCCATGGAGGAGTCCTCGAGGGACAGCCATGGCACGCGGGTGGGTGATGCAGTTTGCTGAGAGACCATTCATCTCCCCTGTTCGACTCCAGACTCCAGTCAACCTTGAGGGCACCGCCATATGTGTGTTCATCCCTCGTCCTTATTTCGTCAGAGACCCGCTTCCCTAAGGTGTAACGTGCGAGTAAAGACTTTTCGGTCACGAAAGTTTGCCTTTAGAAAGCTTGGAGTACCAGCATTTTGCTTCTGTCCTGACGCCAGTTTATCCAGTGCCATTTCCAATGTCCTGTGTTCGAGTGTAAAGTGGTCATTCATTCCGAGTCTTTGGCACCCCAGTACAAACTCGAGACTTTTTCTGTAAATCGTTCCTACTGGCGTGTAAGGAAACCTTCTGCAGAGGACCCATTCAGTGGACTCAACTTGCCTGTGCCTTGCCTTTAATCAAGACTCCAATAGAAGGATCTTCTGTAGGCGTTGCAAGCCCTTTATCAATTTACTTATCCATTTTCCTTCAAATGCTAACTTTTGTAAATATAATTCTTTAATTTAGCCCAAGTGTTTACGTAAAATTTATGAAGTAGAGCCTTCTGCTCCTAAATTCTCCTTCTTTTTATTATTTTTTTACGATTTTACGCAAGTCAGAACCCAAGCAATTAAATAAAGTTTACGTTGCCAGCCTGTAAAATACCATAAACCCAGGAAATACATAAAAAATGGCGACCTGGCCTTAGATCTCTGCTTTGCAGTTGCATTTCTCTCTAGTGTTGCTCATTGTATTTGAACTGCCAGATCAGCTATTAGCAAAGCTAAGCTGGTGAGACAAATTCCGAACCAGTTATCAGAGCACAGACTAAGATGTCACTATAAAATGTGTTTACTGTAGCAAAATTATTTTACAATCATGATTGTCTTAGAATTAGGAATAGGATGCATGCATTCACTGAGAGAAGAGAACTGGCTATATTAGATCTTAATGCATGCCTTTCAGGATAGGTAGTTAGGAACAACCAGTGATAACCATTCTTTGTTTGGAGTATTAGTGCAAAATTCTCTGTGTTCAAATTCTTACATAATTTTTGCTTGAGGAATAGTGCAAATTCCTGTGTTAAAATCTTCGAGAAGAAAAAAAATTCCTCCCATGTTAAATTTTACTTTTGCATTTTGGATTAGAGAGAGTTATTTAGGCGTGAATAAATTCTCATGGGGACAAGATGAGATCATTTTGCATCGCTGAATACTTTCTCTCAGTTTAGCTAAACTGGAATTAGGTGTTAGGAAAGTGAAATTTGAACTCTGCTTCTAGGGAAAATTACTTTAGTCATTTTACTTACTGTTATCCTCTCCTCCTGAAATTCCCCTGGGTCCCAGACGGTCTATAAATAGACGGGTTCATTCACACAGAATCTAAAATAACCCCGGGTGATGGTCAGATAACCTTCACCCACCCACTTACCCATGCCCGTGTGTGTGTGCTTCTCTTTCAGCAAAATTTTGGGGGTTTTTCCCGTTAGTAATTTCTAAGTCCTAAGTGACGAATCGTATTTCCAAGTCCTACAGGCAAACCAAATAAAATTTATATCGCACAAGGTGAGAATTTCTAATTCCTACAGGAAAACCAAATTCCAAGTCCTAAGAGACTCTTAAAAAAATTCTGTCACAAGAGGCGAGAATTTCTAATTCCTGCGGGAAACCCAAAATCAAGTCCTTTTGAGACATTATATTAGTGTATTTCACACACCTGTAACCCTTTACGGGACTGATCATTCTAGTTTGTTAGAACAACGCCTTAATTTCATGCTACAGCTGGCCAAGTCTGGAGCGTGACATGAAATCCAGTTACATCTTTCCGAGATATATAAACTTTAAACAAAGTCTCTCAGACTTATTGATCAACTGTCTTATTCAGACAGATCCATTCTCCTGCAGTCTGAACAATTGAGTGTTTCAGATTCCTGCAATTGAGTCTTTTCAGACAACCTGAGTCTTCTCAAACATATTTGATTTGCTAGAGAGTCCAATCCATATAACCATTATTTCAAGATGGCTAATACAGAGCCCAACAAAACGAGGACTTCAAATTCTACATGTCCACTGGAAAGGACATGGGACTATCGGGGCAAGCTCTGAGAGACTAGGTTCAAGAGAGAGTGGACGATGCCAAGGCGGAGAGAGAGAAAGAAAGAATTGCCCAAGAGGCAGAGAGGGAGAGAGAACATGAAGAGTGAGAGAGAGAAAGAATTGCCCAAGAGAGACGAGAGGACTTAGAACGTCAAGAACGGGAGAAAGAACGGCAGGAGAGAGAAAAGAAAGGGAAGATCGAGAGTGACAGTGCACCCATGACCTCCAGATGTTAGAATGACAGAATGCCACCCCACACCTCCTGCGGAGGGAATGAGTGCCTCAGCCAAGCTCACTCGTCCATGCCAAAATGGACAGAGTCCGAACCTGAAGTATGGGCTTGAAAGGGCCGAATTATCCTGAATGCTGCAACCTCTCCCCTGAACTCTCCTTGTTCTCACTAAATTCCTGGGAGAAGGTGCACTCGTTGCCTACCGCCTCAGCAGAGGAGATAGGGAAACTGGGAAGCCCATTGCGCCAAGCAGTTACTAAGGCGTATGAGATTACCCTCGAGTGGTGGGGAGACGTTGGAGAGAGCAGCCAAGAGAAGCAGGCCAGACTTGGGTCCACTGCGTACCATTTGGAGCGGGCGTTAGCCAAATGGCTCGAGTCCAAAGGATTTAATTTTGAGCATTTCCTGCGCTACTCCCTCCTGCCCTTGCCACTCATGTAGTGGAAAAAGCCTCAGCAACACTCACTGAGTGTTGCCGGATAGCTGACATGTGGGAAAACTCACCACCCTCAGGAAGGATCCATGGGTGGAAGATAAATCCTCACCCTCCTTGGAGGATCAAATTCTCATAAGAATGGGAATTCGGGCAACCCCCTAACTTGCCATTATTGCAAGAAGACCTGGCATTCCTCTGAACAGTGCCGAAACAAAAAGACAGCACCTCTCTCTCCCGGCAAACCACCCAATAACTCGCCTGCGCCCTCCACAGGGGCAGCGCGGAAAGACTTCAGCCAGACCTTTTGCACGGCGTGCAAGGTTTATGGCCATTCGCCTGCATGGGCGAAATGCCCGAACAATAATAAATCCAATACTCCCACCGCCACCTTGGCCATCACACATTCCAAGTCATTGGGTCCTCCCGCTGAAGGCCCCATATATGTGGCCCCTCCACGAGGCAGCCACCCCGCGCGCCGAGTCACGGCATTCAAGGACTCCGGCGTGCAAATCTCCCTCATATGAAGGGACAGAGTTCCCTACGGTCCAAATTGAGAGTCACAAGACTTCAACAATCAAAAATTTGCAATCTTGTGCAGTGCAAGCATCTCCCGGAGGCTATGACGTCATCCTGGGACAGAACTTTCAGTCCCCACAGAAATCACGACAATCTAGGGGTCCGCATTCCCCAATCTCATTCCTCGGGCGAGAGGACCTCCCCGCTTCTCCTCAGTCAAGACTGGCGCCCCTTGGGTACCAGGAGGACGTGCCAGTCCCTACCAGTGCCACCTGAGTACGATGTACCAGTGGCCCCCTCGATCAGTTCCCGATCCAGTTCCAGTGCCCGGCCCCGCCTCAGTGCCAGCGCCAGGCCCCAATCAGATCTCCACCCAGAGATGCCAAATGCCTGCCAGTGTCACTTGCACTTTCACCGAGCAGTGCCAAGCTCCGTCCGTCCTGACCGACTAGCACAAGAAACCTCTGATAGTGCCTGACTTTGCCTTAGTGCTAGCACCAGAGCACAACCGATCTCATTCAAGGGATCTAACTCAGGACCCCCTTTCTTCCCTGGCCTGGCACCGCTACCAGCGTCGGTAAGAGAGACAGTTCCTCCCGACCACAGCGGAAGCTACCTAAAGGTGCGGCCTTGCAACCCGTGCCTTAGCTGGTCATTGATACCTGCGAATCGTCCACGCCCCGCCAACCGTTACTACTTCTCGCCGCCCGCCGCAGATACCCTTTGCGAGTCAGGATTCGCCATATCTCACTCGGCCGATGAACTGCAAGAGCTGCGACGGATCATGGTAGAACCAGCACGGAAAACTCCTGCGTCAGCTGTCGCAGCAGCTGGCCCAGGTGGCACTCCATGCCGCCCCTCCGGTCTCGGGCCCTCCGCTTCCCGGCCGAGGATGACTGTCCCAGGAGGAAAGGTTCACGGCGGAATTACCACAGGCGTGGGAGTTTCCAGGTAGTTTCAAAGAGCTCTAGAGCTCCCTGGCACCTGTGCCACCATTTCATCTTCCGAAGGTCTTGGCACTCTAATCCAGAGAGGATGTCAAGGCACTCCACTATCTTCTTCCGTTCCTCTGAAACTTCTATCCCTTATCATTTTCTATTAATCTTTTCTTAAATTATCACCACAAGAAGCAATTAAATACGGGATACCATTCCCCTCAAAATGTATAAATCATTGAGAATAACAGAGTGGGATGTGGCACGCCCTTGCGCCCCTATCTTGGCACAGGGCATGTGTGTCAGCTCTTCCTGAAGGAGTCGCGCCCTTCGGGTTCCCTTTTTCCAGCCCTGGGGCTGAAGTGATAGACCGGGCCGTAATTTATAGGCGAAGGACGATAAATTCCCGCCTAACACAATAAAACCCCCAATCTGTTTCCCTTAGCTCTTCTGCCAATATCATTTACTCTTTTAGTTATTTATTTATCTTTCTCTTTTAATGAGTCGCGAGTCACAGACTCTTGCCCTTGTGATTTTAAATGCCCCTTTCGTAAAATCTGAGAGACGTGTTCCGCCTTTCGTATGCGGTCACGTTTTCATTCGTAACATCCTGTTAATTTTCCTTTGTTTATTATTTTTCCTTCCTTTCTAAGAACTCTGTTTTGTCCCAGAACCCTCGTCTTTTGTCTGCTCATCCTCTCATAACATTGAGCAAGTATCTATTTATAGCCCGTACTCGAGGTATGGGCAGTGGAAGCATAAAATTAGCATGGTTTAAAATTAGCGAATTAAAACTCACAAATACTCTCGCTCGCCTACAACTGTCAGTCCCCAGAGTGAGGTCAGCCGTCAGCTGTCGAGTTGGCCAATTATGTATCGTCATTACAATATCACGTAGAGGGGATGTCATTTACAAGAATAAACGCTGTTTTATCATTTACACAGCCTCTTCAAGGCATACTGTACTAACTGCATGCCTTGTTGATTTAGAATTAAAGAACTTATATGCAAATTAATTCATAAATTTTGTCTCTTGCCTCAAAATTATCTTATCCTTCTAATCTTAAAGTAAAGTATACTGTAAATTTGAAGAAATTAATGGGTCATGTTAAAGTAGTTTAATATTAATGTGTTGGAAATATTTCTAATTTTGTGTGGGGAGAAGAGTAAAGTAAACCAGCTGTGCCAACTTCTTGGATATCAACACACAAGCCCGAATGAAGGCTCATATGTATCTTCCGTGAGGAGCTATTATAATCAACAAGAAGTCATGCACAGCGTGCCTCCCCCCCCCACCTAATTTACTATTTGTTTATTGAGAACCGCATGGCCATCATATTTGACCTAGAAATCAGAGCCTGGTTATCAACATTCCAATCTGTCCTTCTTTTTACCTGGAACAGATATTGAGATGACACCGACAAAAAAGGGCAAAGAGAGAAGACTTACTGCCGCTCCCTTTTAAGAAGCTTAGCCCAACTAAGCTTCTTATACGGACTTTCTAAAGGCAAATTAAGCTGCCTGAATTGTCTTACCTCTGCAGGTAACCTGGGAAGAGGCTGAACAGCTGGCGGATGACACACCACGGCACGGTGCAGCCGGAGCCCATATAAGGAAAAGACAGCAGTAGAAGCAGTTAGTTAGTTAGTTGTGGGAGCAGGAGCCATGCAGTAACCGTCCTCGAATGACAACCATATATGCGGGCAAGCGGTAACTTTGCTGAGAGACCATTCATTCACCCCCTCCGACTCCAGACTCCAGTCATCCTCGAGGGCACCGCCATATGTGTGATCGTCCTTGTCCTTCTTCGTCAGAGACCCACTTCCCTATATATATATATATATATATATATATATATATATATATATATATATATATATATATATATATATATATATATATATGTATGTATACATTTTGAAATTTTCTCTCTCTCTCTCTCTCTCTTCATTTTCTTAAAATCTCTCTCTCTATCTATCAATGTCTATTAATGAAGGTTTCTCTCTCTTTGTCCCTTATTCAGAATTTCTAGTTATATATCACACATTACACGTATATATATATATATATATATATATATATATATATATATATATATATATATATATATATATATATATATATATATATACATATATATATATATATATATATATATATATATATATATATATATTTATATATGTATATATATACATATATATGTATATATATACATAATACATATATACATATATATATATATATATATATATATATATATATATATATATATATATATATAATGTAAGAATATAACTAGAAATTCTGAATAAAGGGACAAAAGATAGAGAAACCTTTCATTGATAGACATTGATAGATAGAGAGAGAGAGAGAGATTTTAAGAAATGAAGAGAGAGAGAGAGAGAGAGAGAGAGAGAGAGAGAGAGAGAGAGAATTTCAAAACATCTCTGTGTTTTGGCTATGCCATCACCACAAGGCCAGAACTCAGAAACAGAGAGGTTTGTAAACTAGCTAGAACAGCAAAACCATGTCATGATTAGAAAATCATAACACAGGTAAGTGTTATGATTGTGTTGTGGTTACGAAGCCATTATGACTGCTCTTAATCGAGTTCATAATCACAAGGAATTCGTAACAAAAAATGCATGGCGGACTTAGTGGGATAAATGGCCACCGGAAAATATAAGTTTTGGTGACGTCAAAATACCCCCTTTTTGAAGGCGGTGCTTTTTCCAGAT